>NW_010292315.1:5568-10400 GCF_000700745.2 Antrostomus carolinensis | reverse complement strand
TGACAGGATGGAAGCATCATTTGCTTGCAGTTTCAATGGTCAGTTTGAGGCTCTATTTGTTTTGATTGGAAACTGTACCATGTATGTCAGTAGGCACATGCATATGCATTACATGTATAGGTATACACAATCACTGAGTCCGATACAGTAATTGACCACTGTCATTTTTCTTCCTACCACATATCAATTATTGCTACTTTGTTAATTACTTGTGCACTGATATATTACTGATCTCACATTTGATTAAAGGCTTATTAGATGCAGGTTTTTCTAAATGACTCCAAGTATTATATGTATATATATACTTGGCAATAACTCAAAAGCTAAGGTTATGTTCAGGCAAAATTTGACCTACAGAAAGTGGACACAAGTCCCTTGCAAATGCCTAGGCCATAATCAGGCATGGCAGAAATCTTCACATGAGCTAGCAATATAACCTGTGTGAAAAATTAACATCCCTTCATATTTTTAACATTTAATGACAAGGATGCAACTTTACAAGCAAGCACAGCTCTGAGTCCAGCAGTGCAAAGATCCTGAAAAACTGCCCTAATGGTGGCTGGGGGGTTACCTTGGAGCTGGGGGATCTCCAAGTGCTGCAGAGCCAGCCATCTTGTTCTGCTCCTCACCCCACTGCAGGGCCCATGGCCACCGCTATGCACTGGAAATCCCTCAGTGGCACAAAAGCACCTCGGAGGCTGTTACAAGTCAGTGGAGCTTAGAGCAGCCTTGAGGTGTTCTGAATTATACAGACGAGCCACTGTCAGCCCTGAAACTCAGAGAGGGCAAAGGTGGGGGAAATCAGCTTCAGTTCGCTTCCTCAGCATCTGTCATTTACAGCAACAAAGTCAATGGGTCAAATTCATATCTCATGTGATCTGAACATAACCAGTGATTTCTAGACAAAGTTGGCCCGGTATCTGTATCCTCTTAGTACCAGTACAGTGCTACAAATTAAACCACAGATGTCTTGTCACAAACCTGATAATGTACTTTAAACCATTTGCTCTTAGAGGGTGGTGACTGCCTATTTTGTTCTCTGTTTCTACAGCACCCAGTAGAAACGACTTCTACCACTGTAAATTGTGCTTCTAGTCAAACATGTAATCCTCACAACTAACAGGTCTTTATGCTGCTAATTTGGGTGGCAGGATGAAATTTCAGAGTGACGCCAGCTTGAAAATCTTTTAGATCTCAGCTACCTACCTTACAGCTTAGGAAAAATAAGAAAAAGAGGGTTTTTTTCTATTTCAGGAATTGCCAGGGCCTGTGGTTTTATGTATTTTCCCTTTCTCAATCTCCTGTATAAAAATAAAATAGAAAACAAAATGTGCCTTCAATAGATGTCAATAGGTATTTGAACTCTTTCTACACCTCTCCATCCAACCCTTCTAGACTGTATTTGATCAGTAATTTTTCTCCTCCTCCCTCCTAGTTCACTGTATTTCTTAAAAGGGTAAAATTAAAAGATAATGTGAAATAAATCCTTGCTGAAACAAGAATCCAGACCGAAAAACTTCTTAGAGTTGAGGGCTTTAGTGAGATTACAAATGAAAACTTAAAAAGAAAGAAAGAAAGAAAGAAAGAAAGAAAGAAAGAAAGAAAGAAAGAAAGAAAAAAGAAAAAAAAGGCAAACCACTTTAGGCCAGATTCATCTTACCTAAGCCTTTGTCTTCTTCAGCCTCAACTGGGTCACTCTGCCTCCGGAGCTCAAATCTACCACTCTAAGACAGGTGGGATAACTCGTGCCTTGGGCATGACTGTCCTTTTCCAGCATCTACAGGGGGAGCATGACCACCTTAGGGCAACATGTTTTGAAGCAGTGAAGCAGTTAAGGCTGGGGACAGGAACACCTCTCCTAGTAAGGTTAAGAGAGAGGAGTCCAAACACTGCCAGATACACTGGAAAGAGGCATTCTGTGATTCCTGTTCATTAATGGCTGACACAAATTTTAACTTATTCTTGTAATTGTTTAGAAAACACCCTAGAGTCAGATATAGCATAAACAATATCACCAGATAGAGTGCAGTACAGCATGTTCTTCATGTTGTAGTCTCATGAATCATTTTTCAGTGCTATTGATACAGGATGCACATCTGCCCTCAGATCTACCCACCATTTTTTAAAAATCAAAATACTTCACAAAATAGGGAAGCTTTATTGAACAGCAATAATAATTGTTCCGTCTTAAACTCCTGGGTGCACCCCAAAAATATTTATGGTGGGTAGTTTGCTGGTTTTGCATCCTCTCTTTCTCCACTTGCTCTTTCTCCTTTTCTAATGTTACACAGCCTTCCCACTGTCCTGCTGTCCTCTCTTCAGAGCAAGAAAGGAGTAAATGTAATCTTCAGCATCTGTAGATGTTTATCTGCTTAGACATCACACCAGAAGAGGGTTTCTTTCTCATACAATAACCCAGAAGCAAGCAAATACAAACATTAAAGGAAAATACTAATCCTGAGGCTGACTGGATGAGCTATAGTGAATGTATATTTTTTTGGAGAATGTTATGCCACGGACTTCTAAATTTATCTGCTCAGCCCATTTAGGCCATCTTTCATCTCATATTTCAGCTTCCCATCTACTAAAGGGTGACTTACTTGGAATCCAAGCCTTGAAAGCACCTTGCAATTCTGACTTTTCTAGGAGACCACAGGGAGGCCAGATACAAATGTAAGTCTTCAAGGGGCACTAGTTTTTCACTTTAACCTAACCTAAACCTTAGGACATGTAAAATTCTTAAACTTCAATATCCCGAGGTCACATTACATGTCATAGTAAATTTTACTTACTTCAGGCAAAACAGTGATGTAGATCTTTATTTAAACATACAAATTAATTCACAAAATGTCTACAAGATACCTAAGCCCATCCATATATCATTGTTTTTCAGTGAGGTTTTCTATAATTACATCTGTTAACAAATGTAGCAAATTCAATTAAAATTTAACTGGCAGTGCATGGAAGCAAAGCAGGTTCACTTTTATTATGTCAAACACCTTATTTTATGCCATGCATGTTAAGGTTTACCACTCCTTAAGGCTTGCAACTGCAACATTTTAACTGATATCTGGAGGCTTGTAATTGTATGTGTGCACATCAATTATGGATTGGATTCAGCATTTTCAGATAACTTCACCAATCACAAAGAGAGCCCAGTTGTCTCCTGGCATTTTCGGAGCAGTTTGATTACAGGTGTAATACATACAGCCTTGTTAGCTTTCAGTGATGAGGGATTCCCTTCCCTGCTGGGTTCTACTGAGGCACTGACCATTGCTTTTCACTAACAATTTCTATCTGCTCCCAAGGGATGTTTTAATGAGCCCCTCCGACATGGCCAAAGGCAAGAAATGTTCTCTGGGCCAGTGAGGTGAACAGCCAAAGCTTAGCCTACTAGGCAAGCAATAATTAATAAGGCATTTTTGATTCATCTCAATTCATTAACAAAGTTACTTTTTTTTTTTTTATTACTGCTAAGCAACACAACGTTAAGTCTGTCACATTACTCACAAGTACTGAATGAAAAACTCGTGCCAAGGTACGCAAAAAAAAAATTAATTTATGACAAAAATAAATGAATTTAGAATACTAATTGGGAGAAAGCAACTGACATACAGTGAAAGATTGATTTTAGGGGAAACGGAGAAATCTGTTTTCTGTTTATTTTAAGGACAGGGAACGAATACTGATTAGAAATGTATAGCCAGTTAGGTTAGTGCAGCATTTGGTTAGGTTAGTACAGGATGTTAGATTTGTTTAAAATTTTCCCCAAACTTGTGGTTATCTGCTCCTCGGGCAGAGTGACAGTGGGGCGGCATTCTGTTGGAATTAATAGCAATGGTTTCTTGAGACCCTTAGACTGTGTTGCTCTACGACAAGCGCTTTGTCAGATCACAAACAGTGCTTCTTTCCATAGAAAGTGACGTCGCTTATTATCAGCAATAACTGATTTATGAGGGGCCAAACTTCTGCTGGAATAATCTAAATAAACTACCTGGAGCTGATTAAGAGATCCTGCAAATTTTTGTTTTCATCAAGTTAGGATCTTGGGAGATACAACCAGCTTTTATAAGTTGCTGGGTGTTTTGTTTTCTTCCTCCTTCCCCCACACTAAGTATAAAGAGAAAGGCATCGCCAGAAAGAGGAGTAAAAAGAAATATTAGTTAAAAACAGAGTGCATCAAAACTGAAGCTCTTTAGAGATATAGAAGGGACATCAATCACTTCTGTGGGCACATTAAGCTGTTACATATTATAGCCATCTCGGTTTAAGTGGTGTAAGGCTCATCTCATTTGCATTTGTTGTGTTACAATCTTGCTTCAGGCCTGTCTCCACAGTGAATAAGGTGGCTGTGCAAGGCAGCTTGTGGCTGGCATAAAGGATATGTCAGAGTCAAGCTGCTTCACTAATCAGCTTTGCTGGGGCAGATACATGATAGTCTATGTGAAGAAATTTAGATAATAGTATACAGCATCCACTGGAACTGTATATAGTGTATACAGGGCTTTAGAATAACTTCTAATCCTTCATGGAAAATTGGTAAATACTGCAGCGATGTTCTAGTGACCTCTAAAGGCAGCTGGTTCGCACTGTGTAGCACTTTTTGTTAAACCTCCTGCTTTGTATGACACAAAATTCTAATGTTCCTAAAGGCTCTGTACAAGGAATTTTCCCCAAAATCTGGTTTTTCCATTAAAGCTTTCACATTTCATTGCCACATTCCCACCTCCTCTCCATTGACCAAGGCAGCTGCAGGTGAACCCCGCATCCCAGCCCTCCTGCCTGCCTGCGCCCCCTCCTCCCCCTCACCCCTCTGCCTCCCTCTCCCCCCA
>NW_010292315.1:4692-5521 GCF_000700745.2 Antrostomus carolinensis | reverse complement strand
GCAGCCACAGCTCGCATGACCCTCCCCTGGGGCTGGGCGGTGGTAGCCGGCGTCTCGTGCCGTGGTCTGGCTTTCCATTCCTCTTCCAAACAACTTGGCATTATCATCAACTTTCCTGCATCCAGCAGGCCAGGCCAGGGGCTTTATTAATGTAGAATAACAGTACCTCGCCACAGGCCAGCCAGCACGGGTGCTACTCCGAGTCGAGTTTGACTGCAGTGTTAAGCTGGCTAAAAATGTAAGTTTTTATAGATATTACTCTTCTGTTTCACATTTTCTTTTCCTTTCCTTTTCCCTTCGGTGATTTTAAAATGCCATTTATGAAAGAAAATAAATTTTGAAAAGGAACCAGAAAAAGAAGTCTAGAGTCGAGGTTCAACTGCCCTCCCTCAACTCTTTCCGGCACAGCGTTTCCAACTCTCAGTGGCACAGCGTTTTTCCCAGTGTCATTCCCCTTCAAGCTCAGCTAGTGGGTGTAGTGTGTCATTTTCTTGAGTGTCAGTTTGCAAAGATGGTCAGATCAGAGTCCAAAACGTTCCCCTGGCTGGGCAGGTTGTTCCTGTCACACACCTCTTGTCTGTTCATCTCCACTCAGCAGCTCTGATAGTGAGCATGAGGTACCGTGCTTTGTTTGGTTTAGTCTTGATTAAACAATTAAGCTGGACATTTGGGTCAGTTTGGACAACGATGTATGCGCACACACACACACAAATTAAACGTCAGACAATAACTAAAGCTATAGAGTGTTTGGAATGCAGGTGAATTCTGTGGAATAATAGATCAGGAATGTCTTTTCTTACCCCTCTATTGAAGATAAGGGGAGCAGTTT
>NW_010292315.1:0-4655 GCF_000700745.2 Antrostomus carolinensis | reverse complement strand
CATGATGAAAGACCTATAAAGTTGAATAGTTGCGAGATAATAACTAACGGTAAAGGTCCCAGCATACGTATACCACCCTGCCTCTGGCAGTAATCCTGGCTTTGGGGATCTGAAATTTCCTAAAGATGTATTAGTGTCTTATACACATGTGCTCTTGTGCACTCATAATCCTTTTCACTAGCTTCTTAGCTGCATGCTTTGTATTTAAATTTTCCTTCTGACCAAGTAAATCCCTTTGGATGAAGTGACAGGAGCTTTTCAGCACCCATAGCTGGGTGACAGCTGGTGCAGAGGCTCTGAAAGACTGCAAAGTGTTCCTTACTGGCTTTCTTCAGGACCAGTGTCAGCCACCAGCTGAGCGATTTGTTAGCTCCCCTTTGGGCATCAGTCAGCTGAAGAGGCTCACATTAAAGGCTAAAGTAATACAATGGATATTAATATAAAAAAAAAAAAAAAAAAAAAAAAACAAAAAAAAACAAAACAACCCAAACCACAATATCTGCTCCTGGTTTTACTGTGCTTTTAATTAGGTGCTTATTCATTATATGTGAACACGGTACATTTTCATTAATTTGGGAAACCCTTTATTAATACTGTATGAAGTATATATGCCAGCCTCAGAAACACACTGTTAAAACTTTGGCTTGAAAGACGTAATTGTCAGAAGCCTTTCTAGGAGCAGCTCAGCGGTTAAAATAGTTTACTTACAGATCACAGAACAAGATGTTTGTATTTATTTTCCCTCAAGTAAAGTTTCCCTGCAAATGTCCAATGTGTAATATATTCTGTTATTTAATTCTGGATTTGAAGGTTTGCTTCTCAGGGGTTCTGGCAAGTTTTTGCTATTGGAATTAGTAATGAGGAGTGCTGGAACTGTGGAAGTAAATTGTGCAATGTAATCAGGTTGTTAAAGGAAAAGCAATTCAAAAATGGGACATTTTCAGAACCAAACTAGGACTGGATATAACATTGCAGGATGTTGCCTGCACAGGTTTTCTAAGGGGGTGCAGATACAAAGGCAGGGGAGAAATTCTTCACCTTTTCTCCAACAAGTGAAGCAAAGATTAATTTAAAAGAAGTCAATTTTAAAACACAGTAGCTTGTATGATAAAATTTTTAATTATTTATTGATCTCTAAGGAGATTAAAGTACTGAGCTAGGTAAAACTCCCACAGCATTCAAATTGTTTTGCTTGAATAAGGACTGTTGGCTTAGACCAAAGACTTATGAGAATTGCTTTATAAAAATAGTAATTAATATTCAATACTTTGTTGGTGCGCCACCCACATATATTCATGAAAGCATCTCAGCTTTTAAATTATAATCCAGACCTGTGATAACAAACATATAAAAGTATTTTAATTGTATTATCTGAGACCTTGTCATAATAAAATTCTCATTTACAAATTGGGATAAATGGAATCATGAATTTTCTTTCTTTGGGCTGTTACACTTTAATAAAGTTGGGATAAACAGAGTGCTTCCCCTTTTCTTATTTTTCCTTGTTCTGGAAATATAAAATGGGGGATCCTAAAGGAATATATCAAAATTTTAAAAAAAACCAAACCCAAACCCAACCATATGAACTCCCTCAAAGCTTTGAAACATTTTCATTCCTGAAAACAAATAACTAAATTAAAACTATAGATATCCAAGGCAGTTCTCAATTCAAATTTTGCAGCCCATGACTAAAATTAAACAAGTTTGGGCCTTTGATTCACATTCAGTAAAAAACTTTGAAAGTCATTTCTGTAAGAATGCTCATTTTCAAAGAAATATAACAGCTTTCAATATCATGCATTTCACTCAATGTTTCTTTCTATTTTAATCAGACCTAGACATTTAGTGTCAATTTTTTTTCACTGGCAGTTGCTAATTGAATAAGATATATTTTGTAGAAAAAATAAAATTTGCAAGATGTTTCTTATCTATGAGTGATAGATCACAGGAATGAGGAAGATTATTCAAATGAACTAAAATAAAACATTGTTTTCTGGCTGTTCTTTTTACTTTGGAAAATTAACCAAACTAATTTACAAAGGAAAAGTGGGATCTTTTTATTTTAAAACCTTTCTCATACCTCCGCAGAGACAGTTACATACATACCATGAGAAAGAACAATGCAGTTTCAGAAAAGAGATAGCATTGCCTTTCACAGACCAAATCAGACATGTATTTACAGTTCCCCTGCACCCTTTGAATGTATTCTTGCTATTCATTCTTACATCTGGATTTTGACCCTTCTTTGCATACATTTTTCCCACCTCCAAAATATGCTGCTGTTGAGCCAGAAAATAAACACTCACTAAAATCTCAAATTAAGCCTTCCCCTTGAATGAATTGCTGAGGGATCTGATCCTGCACTCGCTGAAGTCTGCAGAAGTTTTAATCACAGATCACATAAGCAAATGAGACAAGGGGCCTTATATTCATAATACCTGGGCAACCTTCTGAGCTGCAGAACTGAAGGCTTTCTTGTAAGTGTTGTAATTCTAGAAATCTGCTAATAATAAAAATGGAATTTGGGAGATTTTTAGTTTGAACTCAGGCATTTCACTTAGGTCATGATCCCAAGCACTTCTTCAGCATGTTTTTCCCTTATGAATTATTAATACAAGGCTTGTAATGGGCTCACAAGTGACTCCAGAGTCCTTATTAGTAAATCACGGTCACAATATCAAACTGAAAAATTCACAGGATGTATAGTAAAGATAATATTTAATCTCTGCAGGATGTTTTTGAGAGACGAAATATGCAATAGCAAAATATAAGGACTCTCTTTCCTCTAAATATGAGTTGACATTTTCCCAATTTGGGTCAGTCAAAGTTCCTAAATATTGAAAGCTTATTTATTTTTTTTATTCCCTTTTTTTTAGAATTTTTTTTCTGACTATTTTCTAACTGTTTGTTTTACTGTTCATTTATTCACTCTCTGTACAAAACATTGTTGGTGCTTCTTTATTATTATTTTTAATATACAGCATCTTTTAAAAAAATATAGGGCATACCTGTATGTTTGGTGTCTGTTTACATTTTCTGTAATGTAGTCATTAAGCACACAACGTAGACTTAAAGGATGTCAAAACTGACAACCACACTATGATTGATGATGCTGTGCTAGACTAATTCTTACCAGGTGTGGTGTGATGTGAATTCAAATGCAGCTCAGAGTTCTTATTTGTATTAGTAAAGTTGTGCTTTGACAAAGTTCTGTGACTTCTTAACCCACTAAATCCATCTTCTAATCCAAGTTTTTCTTCGTCTTATTGCTGTATACAATATTTTTCTTCCCCTCCCTCAATAAAGCAATCCTTACTTCTCTGTCTCCAGTCGCGGTTTCTTAAGACATCCAGTTCATGTAAATTCCAGAAAATACCAAGTCTGATGAGGTTATGTTAATTAAGTGTAAAATCTACATAAAGGCTTCCTAAGTGACTTGAGCTAGGGTAGGCGAAATTATGTAGGGTGAAATTCACTCCATCAGCATAAAGCATAAACAGGAGAGCTTTATGTGGATAAGGAATAAAATCCATGATCTTTAACCAGAAAAAGGGCTACAGCACAGACTTCTTTGGTCCCTATGTCCATTGTCTCCACTGTCATCCCTTGTCACTTAAAGAGCATGGCAGGGGGGACAGCATCACATTATTACCTCTTGTAGTTTTGATCAACAAACAGATATTTATGTGGTAGCAGGGGATGCTTGACCTAAACTTTTAGGCTTCCTTTTTTTCCTCTCTCTGTCTCTCTTCTCCCCCTCCCTCCACTATTTTTTGTCCTAACTGGTACATTGTCATCAACTGGATCATTGGCAAGCCATGTATCCAGCACCTTTGATTACAGAGAACCATATTGCCCTGGGGGTGGGCAATTGAGTTGCGTTTGTTTGTTTCCTAGTTGGATGATCTATCATGTTTGATTGTATTTATCTCAATTTTATTTATATTATATTAACAAAAATAATGAAGTTGCAGAGTCTTGAGACACTAGGAAACATCTACAGTAAAACTCTTAAGAATTCAGTTGACTTCATCACCTAAATAATATAAAATCCTAAAAAATGTAATTCAATTAATCATAGCAAACTATATCAAATGTTACACTGTTAATCTATGAAAGTACCTGTTACCCCCACCATTACTCCCCCTTTCCCTCACTAAACCTTATTTCACTCAGGTCTAATTTTAAGTAAGTGCTTTCTCATGCAAATATCCACTGATTTGAATGAGATTTTACAAGGGTAAAGACTGAGCAAAGATTTTGGGATGGATCTTCTGAGGAAAACCCAGCCCCTTCTTTTATGGATACAGAGTCACTGTACAGGAAAGTTATTGTACTACCACTGCACAACAGTAGTGGAAGAAGGGTCAGCATAGGGGTTGGTAACACATGCAGTCAGTCTGCAAGGGACTGACAGGAACCAGTGGTAGAAATATCAAAACAGGGAGAAGGCAACGTTTTTGAGAATCATCTAGATCAGCTTTCTTCTCTCTATGCATGTCTTAAAATACCCACAAGGTCTTTCTGTTGAACCACAGGCAAAGCAGAGCAGGGGCAAGTGTAGAAGGACAAGTTTTAGTTCTACTAGCAGATCATGTGGTTGTTCCACACCCCAAAACATAAGAAAAAAAAAAATCAATTTGTCAAAGTCCTGA
>NW_010292314.1:0-698 GCF_000700745.2 Antrostomus carolinensis | reverse complement strand
ATTTTATTTTATTTTATTTTATTTTTTTGCTGTCACATCAAAACGGATCATCTCTGATCAGCTCAGTGACAAAGGTATTTTTTCCAGGTCGATTTGCACTAGCTGGGTTTGGATGGAGATGCTTTCTAGTAAAATGAAGGCTAAACTTGTTGGTTTTCATGCGAGTACAAGTTGTGTCTACTTCAGTGATGTTTTTATTTGCAACAGAGCACTGAGATGATCATGGGTACAGAGAATCACAGAATTACAGAATCACAGAATGTTGGGGATTGGAACGGACCTCAAAAGATCATCCAGTCCAATCCCCCTGCCAGAGCAGGATCACCTACAGTTGGTCACATAGGAATGTACCCAGGCAGGTTTTGAATGTCTCCAGAGAAGGAGATTCCACAATCTCCCTGGGCAGCCAGGCACCCTCACTGGAAAGAAGTTTCTTCTGAAGTTTAAGCAGAACCTCCTGTGTTCCAGCTCACACCCATTGCCCATTGTCCTACCTTTGGGCATCACTGAGAAGAACCTGGCTTCATCCTCCTGACATTCGCCTTTAACATATTTGTAAACATTAATAAGGTCAACCCTCAGTCTCCTCCAAGGTAAAGAGACCCAGAAGATTTAGATATACTGTGTAGTGGTGTGTACATGCAGATATATTAATGTACACATATCACAGCATCACAGAATTGCCTGGATTGGAAAAG
>NW_010292313.1:912-1135 GCF_000700745.2 Antrostomus carolinensis | reverse complement strand
CGGCTCAGCCCAGTTTGGACTGGGCCAGTTCGGACCCCTTTGGCCCAGTTCAGACCACTTTGGGCTTGGCCCAGCTCAGCCCAATTTGGCCCAGTTCAGCCCAGTTTAGGCTTGGCCTGGATCCGATCCCTTTGGCCCAGTTCAGCCCAGTTTAGGCTCTAACTGGTTTGGACCCCTTGAGCCCGGTTCAGCCCCATCTGGGCTTGGCCCGGCTCAGCCCCGT
>NW_010292313.1:0-786 GCF_000700745.2 Antrostomus carolinensis | reverse complement strand
GTTTGGACCCCTTTGGACCAGTTCAGCCCCATCTGGGCTTGGCCCAACTCAGCCCAGTTTGGCCCAGTTTGGATTGGGCCAATTCGAACCCCTTTGGACCAGTTCAGCCCAGTTTGAGCTTAAACTGGTTTGGACCCCTTTGGACCAGTTCAGCCCCATCTGGGCTTGGCCCAACTCAGCCCAGTTTGGCCCAGTTTGGATTGGGCCAATTCGAACCCCTTTGGACCAGTTCAGCCCAGTTTGAGCTTAAACTGGTTTGGACCCCTTTGGACCAGTTCAGCCCCATCTGGGCTTGGCCCAACTCAGCCCAGTTTGGCCCAGTTTGGATTGGGCCAATTCGAACCCCTTTGGACCAGTTCAGCCCAGTTTGAGCTTAAACTGGTTTGGACCCCTTTGGACCAGTTCAGCCCCATCTGGGCTTGGCCCAACTCAGCCCAGTTTGGCCCAGTTTGGATTGGGCCAATTCGAACCCCTTTGGACCAGTTCAGCCCAGTTTGAGCTTAAACTGGTTTGGACCCCTTTGGACCATTGGCCCGGCTCAGCCCAGTTTGGCCTGGTTCAGCCCAGTTTGGGCTCTAACCCATCCCAGTTTAGTCCCAGTCCAACCCATCCCATCCCAGTTTGGCCCCACCATGACCAGTCCCATCCTGGCTTTGCCCCAGTTTGTCCCAGTCTGTCCCAGTTTGGGCTCTAACCCCTCCCAGTCTGTCCCAGTCCATCCCAGTTTGCACCAGTCTGGGCTCTAACCCCTCCCAGTCCATCCCAGTCCGCTACAGTTGGTCCCAA
>NW_010292312.1:34591-64137 GCF_000700745.2 Antrostomus carolinensis | reverse complement strand
CCCCTCTGGGTCACGGGGGTCACCAGCGCCGGCTCCTGAAACCGAGAGAGGCCGCTTTGTGCGGTGCCGTCGGGTTTCCTCGGTTCGGCAGCGGCGAAGGAGCCCGCGGCGTGGGTTCCCCCCCGCTGTGGGGTAGCGGGTGACGGAGCAGCTGCCTGTCGCGCTGGGAGCACGGGCCGACAGCAAACCGTGGTGCCCCTGTTCAGACCTGCTCTCCCGGGAAAGAAGAGCAGTGCCTTACCTGGGGGGGTCGTGTCTACCCCCACTGAAACGCGGCGTTCCTTGCAGTTAATTAACATCACGTCAAGGTTGCCACTGATGTTACGGCCTTTCTCTTAACTACAGCAATGGCACCAGTAGCTTGTATCCAGAATCCTCTAAGGATGCTGTTTCATTTCTATTCCAGGTGCCAAGTCATCTCCATCAAGAATAGCCGGAGGGTGTTCTGTAGCCTTTATGCCCATGTACTGTTCCTGTGAAAGACCAAAGCCCAGGAGGGTTTAAACTCCCCTGAAGGAGCTGGCCTTGGCTCTTTTGCCTTTTTTTTCTAAGAATCAGATCATCCTACATTAAAAAAAAAAAGTATCATAGTAATTATATGTTTGAAAGGATATTGGGCTGTGTGTGGAAGCTTTCAATAGTAGTGTTTGATGGACAGAGCTTACCTACTTGTTACTGTAGCTCTTTGTATTTCAAAATCGGGTATTAAAAAGCTGCTGGGTCCTCCTGGATGTGGCCTTTTTTGAGGAAATTGTGCATAAAAGTCAGAAACTGCATGCCTGTCTCACAAAGCTGTTGCTTTCTGTAGATGGACCGGGCAGTAAGTAGGTTATTATCTTGGGGTGGTGTCTATCTTTTCAGATTGTTTGAGGTCAAGGAGAATGTGCTGAGCCATGTGAAACAGAGAACTTGAACCACATCATCAGCAAGTAGCTTCTGGTCTGCTAATGACTGTGAGCAGGTAAAAGACTTGGGAAGAATTCACCAAGGGTTGTGCAGTAAGCACCAAGTAAAGGGTCTCTATAAAAGAGATCAAAAGTAGGTTAATGCAGCCTGAAGGCAAAATGCATGTGCTGGTTTCATAGAATCATAGAATCATAGAATAGATTGGGTTGGAAAAGACCTCCAAGATCATCAAGTCCAACCCCTGATCCAACTCCAATTACTATATCATGGCACTAACTTATCAGTGAATCTGGGAGAACTGACTTATCAGTGAATCTGGGAGAAAAGATTTCGAGTAACCAGCCTGAAGGCAAAATGCATGTGCTGGTTTCTGTCCCCATATGGCTGATGTGTCCACATCAGCATGCACAAGCTCTTAAACTTATCTTTTTTTGTATTTGAAAGATAAAGGGGTTGAAGTAAATCTAAACCAGAACATGGGAATATTTTCATTCCGCAGTTTAACCGAGTAGTTAATTTGAGATTATTTTCTGGTGGTTTTGGATAGGCTTAGCCAAAATCTCGACTCAAAAATTGGAGAAAGGAGAGACTCAGCCCTTCATGTTTGGCAGTGCACAAGAAAAGGTAGTTGGATAGTTGTTGGCAATCCTTTTTTTTCAGTCTTTCAGTGTAATACAGTGGCACGTGTTTGCAGAGGTTGCAATCCAATTTGAAGGGCTTTGTTGTGCAGTGCAATAGTGTGGTACAGTGCAAACTTAACCTAAATACTGCTGCCACAGAGGATTCCAAGAGTTTGTAAAGAGTGTGAATGTGCCTTTTATTAAATCAAATTTTACAGAGGAAGAGAGGAGAGAAGTGGACAAGCTTTCAGGAATACAAGCTTTTCTATAAGTGGTTTCAAAAAGGAAATTTTAGAAACTTGTACCAACAAATCTGTGCTGTTCCTAAAATCAGGATGATAAAGCCATTCTCTACCAAAAACCTGGATTACCTCATCAGTTTCTAGAAATTTAATAGCTGCTATTTTTCTATTAAGCTGTTTCTGGTTACATGCTACTAGGAACACACCTGTTAAACAGAATGGTGTTGGGACCAACATACCTGTAGTTGCACAATTAATTGCTCTAAGTGCAACAAACCGGCCCCAGTTCTGGAGATAACACTGCGTCCCCTCTGAAGGGGGCATCTACAGTCCTTATCTCACGGTTACAAGGGTGACTGTGTGTGGACAAGGAAACAGTGTTTTGAATGAGCGGCCAGAATACCATTGCAAAGCTTACTGTAGCTCTGAAAGAAAATCGGTACTGATTGTACATCTCTGCCTGTGATATACTGTGCTGTACTAGAACCTCTGTGGAAAATAGTTAAATCATAGAATCATAGAATGGTTTGGGTTGGAAGGGACCTTAAAGATCATGTAGTTCCAACCCCCCTTGTCCTGGAAAACGTCCTATTCTTTGAAATGAAGCTTCCCTAGAATTTTCCATTTGTCCTTCATAGCTTTCAGGTGGTGCCCCATCAGAAACCACATTCCTGTAAGTCAGTGAGTGCCGAGCAGAATCAGACGATGTGCAAGTCTCGCATAATAAATGCCCTCTACAGCAGAACTACCACTGATGGATTGATGGGTCCTACTCACTCTTATCCCAGAATGTAACATACTTGCTCAATATGCTGAGAGTCCTCATGGAGGTTACTGGGATGAACCTGAACACCTACCAGGCATTGGGGCAGCTCTCACAACCCAAGGGACAGAAGTGGCCAGTCAGCAGCTGGAGAATATTTTTACAGAGCAATCCAAGTGGACTGATAGAGTCCCTCCAAAACACAAGCCCAGAGCTTAACTTTTTTTTTTAACTCAGGTGGACACTTAACTGTGGTTTCAACAGAAGCACAAATTTGGCACTTAATTCTGTTATTATTCTTCCTGTCAGCTCTTTGCTTCCCTAGAGGCAATAATTAACAGCTGTTCTTTAAATTCCATGATGATTAAGGCCCCTCCTCACTTCTAAGTGCTAATTACCCTTTTCTCTAAAAACATCCAGCTTTTTAACTTTAATCAGGGTATTTTAATTTTTAGGTGACATATGAAGGTCCACATACTTCTAACAATTTAGATCTATTGATCTGATTAAAAAAAAAAGAAAGAGGTATTTTCTGTTGCCTTCTATGTCCTTGCATCTTCAGCCATTGAAAGCCATTTTCAGGGCAGACTAGAAGGAGTTTCTGGTGGAAGTTAAGAAAGAACTATGTATTCCCTGACTCAACGGAGCTCTTTGTTTTCAAGTAATAGAAATAAAGAGGATCTCTTTTGAGTTTCCTTTAATTATAACCCTGAGGGTAGAGGGAAAGGAGGGGTGATTTTTGTTTCTCAGTATGATGTTTGTGATTTAGTTCTGCCTGGAGGAGTTGCTGTTTTGTTGCTAAATTATAATTGCACCTTTCCTGTAGCTATAGAGGAGATTTGGCTCCTGATTTGTGGTTGTCTTCCTTTTTCTGTGGGAGCTCTCCAAAAAGGTAAATGGGAGTTATATCTGTGACTTAAAGGTGGTACTGTCTCTCCTTCACAATTGTAAAGATTCCCTTTTGGTATGAACCAGAGCTGAATGTCAAGTCGGTTCTTGCAGTCTGGCTTTTTCATTCTAGGGAAAACATGATACATTTGAAATGTATTTGAAATACCATTTTCTCATTAGATCGTTAGGTTATGCAAGGTGGAGGATGGCAGTTACCCTTAAAGCTATTTATTACTGTGGTTGTGAATCTAATGAGGGAAGATGAGATTCAAGAAGGGACATGATAAAAAGCTTTTGTAGAAGTGGGTATAGTCTAAATGATGAAGGTATATGAGAAAATTAATGTTTAAAAAAAAGTTTACATGTCCCTCAGTGTGTGCAGTTCTGCTATTACTTCTGAACAGCCCTTGATCAAGCATAGGATTTCTTCTTCACAGTGGACTACTGAAGCAGCACCAAAGTCAAGAACTTGTGGCTTTTAGAGAAATGAATAAATTATTTTATCTTATTCCTTAGGTGATAACTTCCTTTTTCTGAGCAAGTGTAGGCAGAATTATCAGTGATCCTGAGCATTTTTCTTTTCAGGTAGGAAAGAATAGTTAAGATGTGAGCAAGAAACTTAGAAAATGTAGTCTGCCACAGGGTGTTATAGGTAAGTCATTTAATCCTTGCTGACAAATAGAGATAGTACTTTTGTGCCTCATAGCAGTGTGGTGAGCATAACATTAAGACTGTTTATCATGTAAATACCTAGGGTAAGTAGAAATTGCACATAAAAAGCTTTTCCTTTTTCTTTTTCCCTTTTACCACTTTCTGCAGAACAGATACTGCAGCATCTGTATGAACTGAAACAACACAGCTATTCATAGGATCTGCTGTAGTCCAATAGTCTCACAAATCAATTAATTCCATTTGTGACATTTGTTACATTATTGAAAATTTTAGTAACTTATTAAAAAAAAGTTCCTTCTGTGTTTCTGTCCTCAAATCTTCGTGAAAGTTCAAAGCATTCAGCTCTAACAAATTTTATGATAGTTATCTGCAAATTAATCAAAGCTGAATTCATATCATAAGGTCCTAATAGCTTTTCATTTAGCATTAAGCTATTTCATAAGTCTATTAATTTCTATTAACATTTTTCATAAGGTGAGTGCAGGATTGTTACCTGTCAGTGTTTATCATGACAGAACAAATTACAGAATTCATGAACTCTTTGTTGTTGCTACCTCTGTTTACAAACAGTGTAACTTGAAAGTTTACATTAAATGTGACTCACAAAGCTCAGAAATAGATTAAGCCCTATTGCTGCATTTCCCATTCTAATCCTTCCTGCCCTTGCCTCTCTCCCCACCCCCAAATCAAAGTTTCCAAGCCTGTGGAGTCAAAATGTTTCACTTCAGTCTTCTTGATGCAGCTCAGGCTCTTTGAAACTTTTGTTCTGCTGTGTTTGTTTCTTCCAAAACTTCCTGTCACTTCCTCTGTATCCACTGGGTCTTTTTTGTTTGTGCTGGCATGATATTTGCCTTTTCCTAGGACTGCCAGCGGTCTGGAACTCTGTTTTTCAACTGTTATTAAAAAAGTGTGTATGACTTTATTAATTAAAGTTCACAAAGAAACAGGTATTTACAGTATACTGTAAATCACAATGGGGAATGCATTTTGCAAAGCAGGAACAGTTACGTAAAGAAATATAAAACAAATTTTTAAAAAAACATTGTTTTCCCCAAGGGCTCCTTTTTTGTAACTATTTAGGTTCATACATTCTTTGGAACATGTCTTTTTCCTTGGAAGGCCTTACTAAATGCGAGAAGTTGAAAATGAACTCAGTAGATCATGACTACCATTTTGAAACTTCCATAAACAACAAGGCACCGTGTACTGTGGAATATTTATCTTAAGTGAGCACAATGCTTAGAAGAAATCCTTAAACTATTACTCATTCTGTTGAATGCACAGCAGAAGCAGAACCATGCATGAACACGTGTCAAGGCAATATATTTAAACATTATCAGCAGAAATGCATCATACAACTTACACTGGAGAATTGTTGCTTTGTGAGAATTTAATCTTTCACTTCTTTGACCTTTCTGTGTGTTTAAAACTCAGTGTACTTGTAAGTAAGTGAATGATTCTGACATCTTATTTCTGCCCTACATCTAAAAGTAATGCAAGTAAGATACAGCTGTTTTCCAAGTGGGGCATGATCCTGTTGAGCTCAGTGACAGTTCTCACTAACTGAAGTGATGCAGGACTGGGTGTGTAGGTTCTTGGATGGGAGAACTTGCTTGTTCTTGGTTTCCTTTCCTCATATGGATTGATGTGTGACCAAAAGCCACAGGTTTGGCTGCTAAAACACATGACCTACACAATGTTAGAAATGAAGATTGGTTTAAAATTTGATTGATTCTCTTTCAGTAACTACTTTGAAGGTAATTTCAATGTACTGGTTTTGTTTGTAGTCTACTGCTTTTCCCCTTAGTATCAGGTATATGGATTGATCTGGTCACTGATTTGTGTTTGATCTCTGATATCTGTGTTGTTGTAAGCACAGGGTCTTTTAAGGCTTTCTAATTAGCTTTTGTCTAATTTTGCATACTTTCTGCGATGGAGAGATTTCCCACAAAAAGGTTCCTCCTTCCTCTCAGTAAAATCACTAACTTTTGAAAATGCATTTCAGTGATGCAACATGCCTAATTATGTGCCAATTTTTTTAAGCTTTTTAATTTTATTTATGTTGGAATGGTTTTGAAGGATTGAGCTGCATACTGCTTGAATGTTATTCAAGACTCTATTGAAGCATTTTTATTTTCACATAATCTATCATTGTTTTATTCACATTTTAGAAAAATGAATTGCAATCATTCATCATGATAGCTTATGTCCTAGAAGCCCATTGTAATCCTGAAAAATTATTATTTTAATTGCTGTGCTATACTAAACACAGTACTTAAAAATTTTCAGTCTAGTTTTGCTTTAACTTCTGTAATTCAGATCAGTTTTAATAACTGAGTACAGTGTAGTATCCTGCCCACCTCCTGTGTGGTTATGCCATCTGTAGTGCAGCCTTTGTAAGGGCTTGGAAATGCAGATAAAGAAATCCAGGTTTTATTCTTTTGCTGCTTCATAACGGCTGTAGAGTTTTGTTGCTTTGTGATTGCTGTTCTGCTGAAGTGCTAAAGTTATTTAGCACTGAAAAGAAAGAGTCTTCAGCTGTTGAAAGTGCATCTGTAATAAAGGTTATTGTGATTCATTTTTATGCTTGTTGTCGGTTCTTTGAAAAATAAAATTTCACATTTAAAAAGGCATATACTTGTTTATTTAATAATCCCTTAGAATATGTTCCTGTATCACTGAGAACAGTGATAATGAGATGAGGTAAGAATTGATTATTTAAAGTCAGATTTTTAAGTTCATTGAGAATGTTATCACTAGTGGATAATATTCTGCACCCAAAAAAGTAGAAATTATCACTTTTTTCAGAAGGAATTAGGGTGAGGCTGAATGTGCTGAAAAGGTCTGTTTTCACTCAGACTTGGAATATGAAGATTATCTGTTGACATATGTATTTAAATCAATCTGGGGTGGATACAAGCCAGATGTTTCTTGGGAACATTTTAATAGTGCATTTGAACTATAAAACAAGGTGACATGTTTTTTCAATCAGTATTTTTGATTTTGCTTTGAGGGAGTGTGTATTTTAAGATACAGTATTCTCAGTGTTACTTTGCAGATTCTAATAACAGGAGTTACTTGGAGTTGATTTTACCCCCCTGCACCTTAGTGTTCCTCAAATGAGTTTGACAGTTTCTGGTTTATTATAGTGCTCTAGCATTTATAACAAACATTTTATTCTGATGATGCTCTTACTAAAAATAAGACTTACAGTTTAGATGATTAATTACTATAAACTGTTCCTTTAACGTGTCGTGGAGTTAACTCTTGATTCATTCGATCACAGGAGTTTTGCTGTTAATATGATTGGGAAGATGACTCTCTAATGGTCTGTGCCTGGTTTTGCTAAATACTTAGATCCATAAGAGAGCATTTATTTCTCACAGAATTGGATTATAAGTTTATAACGGAATGCAGTAAATTAAAGGAGAGCAGTTGTACAGAGGAAGAAGTATTTTCTACCCTTTCTTCAATCTCCTGTTGTTTTCATTGTATGATACAGTATGTGGAGAACAAGCTGAAAGCCACTCGTGTCTTTTTTTGAGTCTCTTTGGATACCTTTTCTCCAAAGCTTAATGGTTTACAAAGAAGTCTTATGACATCGGACACTGGAGGTGACATGAAGTTTGGCAAGTTACAATGACAGTTGTGGCAGTGGAGTATTGCATAATTCATATGTGACAGTATGTCCTTCCTGCTTGTATCTGCCTTCTGAGAACTTCCATTTCAGGATGTTGAATATTAGTTCACTTTCTGATAATTGGCATTCTGATAATACAGGGTATGAGTTGTACGTGATGTTCCGCTCTGCAGATTGGAACCAACTTTACAGAAATCAGAAGGGTCCTTTTCTGAAATACACTATGGATGTCCATACCCTCTAGTCATGCATCTGCAGAGATACCCAAGTTCTGAACAAGCTAGTGGTAGCCATATGTCACGGTATAGTGTCTAGTTTGGGTCTTTGATGTGGCACAGTGCTGCTGTGAGTAGTTGAGTTCATATTGTAACTACGCTTGAGACAATATTCAAGCTCATATTCCATATTATAAACTTATCTTTAAAATTTCTGAAACTGGGGATTGCTGGTGTAGAAGAAGATAGAGGCAAAAAACCATGTACAACATGTTTACACTATGTCATTAAGAAAAATTTGGTAAGAACATAAACTGGTCATAAAAGTGTAATAATTTGACTCTATACCCTGAACTATAGGTATGTAAAATATAATGCAGAAATGCAGTTAGACATTTACGTGCTTCTATAGCTTTGTCAGTATAGTTCAGCTACACGAAGGATATGTTCACTTAGCAAATAGTCGAGTCTTGGTTTTGGTTATGTTTGCTCATACATTTTTTTTCCTCTGATTGGTGATGTTAACTGCTTGCAGAAGGGCAAGAGCATATTAACTAACATCAGTTTGTTGGTGAATAAGCTGCAGGCATTAACAGATGCACTAACATACACAGGTCTCTAACAGTGACAAGAGTTTTTAGCGTTGTTTGTGAAGCCTGGATATATAAACTGTAACCATCATGAAGCTGGAAGAGCTGCCAGTTTTACTGACTGTATTTGTGAGTGTGCAGAAGTCTGGGAATCTGACTGTTCACAGGCAATATGTCAGTTTGGGAACTTCAGTCATCCTGATTTAGATGTACCCAAGGGTTCAATATCAACCGTTTTGGGGTAGGTTGTTTTTGCATCATGGCTTGTTTGATCCAAATGCTATTGAAAGCAGCACAAGTCTCTCCATTGACTTTGATGGAGAGACAAAGTATGACATAATAAATGTGTGTTGATTCATTCTCTGCTGTTCCTAATATGCCCTCACGCATAATAGAGAACCATTAGTAGCCATTGTCACTGTTACTCAGTTTCCAGTAATATCTCATTTTTATTTTCAGGATGAAACCCCTCAGTTCTACACAGTATTACAAATAAACCATGTAAACAAAAAGTTCTTGCCACATAATTGGAATAGTAGGAGCAACATTTTCTAAACTTGGAACTTTCCCAAAATCATGCTCATAGGTCCATGTGACATGTTTACAGAAGTTGCTGATTTCATTGTTTGGTTTTTGAACATGACTTTCAACTTGTAGACAGCTGAAGGTTGCTGCAGCCTCTACGCAGAAGGGCACAAAGGGCAGGCTGTTGTGTAGTGAAATGTAACTGTGACTCAGCTTTTGCTGAAAGTAACACTCATTTCATTTCTCCTACTTCCTCCTGCTTATCAAGAAATATGTCTCAGCATTGGAGTGAAGGAACACTGCCTGTTTAAAGAATACTTTCAAAACTTGCTAGAAATAGTAAACTGCAGAAAAGTAAAGCAGTAACTAGCAGTGTTCCTCTCTTAGCTATGAAATTTGTGGAAAGTACTTATGCTACAGCACTATTTCTGATTTTAGGAGCAAATGTCTGTCACTTGTACATAGATGTCATAAAACATTGGACAAAGGTGAAAACTTTCTGTTAAGATATCCCCTGATATAATTCAGTGTTACTGCAAAGATACTGGACAGTAATAGTAGCACAAGTATTTTGGGAAGACCTAAGAGAAGTCTTCCACTGATAGCACAGGTGTTTTCTGTGCTTGGTACGTGTATATCATCTTGGACATCAGAGATGGAAAAATTAGTAGCATCAGGACAGGGTGGGCACTCTTCTCATACAGAGCTTTCTGACCTTTCTTTGATGTGGATCAGAACTGGTGTTCTTACATTCCTTGAATAACTCTGTAATGTAAATAGCGTAGTGTTAACTAGGTAGGTTTATGGGAGTACTCTTCTTCATTAAATCTGTCTCAAATTACTTTATATTACTGTGGACCATGGTTTCTACCCTGCCCCTCATGCAACAAGAATTCCAAAGCTTCCATGACAGAAGCCTCTACACCTGTCTTCCAGGTTTGCCACAAGAATACAGAGTGGGTGTAAACATAGCACATGTTTGTTTAAGAAAAGTCTCCAGAAGTAACCAGAGATACACTAACAGGATTATTTTCTTGAATCTTTGTTCTATCCTCTGTTTCTGACAAGAGGAATGTCTGGTCAGGAATCACAGGTTTATTTAGACTGGAAGGGATCTCTGGAGATTATTGAATTCAAACCACTGCTGAAAGCACAGCCTGTTGGTGAGGGTAACAGAGCACTGTGACAGGCTGCCCAGGGAGGTTGTGGAGTCTCCTTCTCTGGAGACATTCAAGACCCGCCTGGATGCCTTCCTGTGTAATTTCGTTTAGGTTCCTGCTTTGGCAGAGGGATTGGACTAGATGATCTTTTGAGGTCCCTTCCAATCCCCAACATTCTGTGATTCTGTGAAAGTCATTTTTTTCCTACTTAGATTAGTTTGCTCAAGGCCTTGTCCAGTCAGGTTTCGAGCATTTCCAAGGATGGAAATTCTACATCTTCTCTCAGTAACTTGTTCCAAGGTTTGACTGTCTTGCTACTGAATAATTTCTTAATATCTAATCAAAATTTTCCTTGTTGCAACTTGTGTCCATTGCCTCATCTAATGCAGTCCTTTCACTGCGTGTTTCTGAAGAGTTTGACTTTATCTTCCCTACCCCCTTGTATTAGGTCATGGAAGACAGCAACAGGACTCCTCATGACGTTCTTTTAAAGCTGTGCAAGCCTGTTTCTCTCAACAGTGCTATTGAACTCTCCTCTGTAAGCCTGAATGCACACATCTTATCTTTGGATGAGAGAAGGTTTGTTGTGTCTTCAAGGCATTTTTGTAAGATTCCCAGAGCAGTAGCTGAAGGATCACTAAAAAGCCTTAAGACAGGAAAATATGTTGGGATATCTCTGGTAAGAGTGTCTGACCTTTACAATGTGGAATGATAAAAAGAGATAAGGCTTGATGTTTTCTACAGACAAGACTGGTCTTCTTGTCTGTCATTACAGCCAGGCACAATGACATAAAAAAAATTGCTGGAAACTCTACCCATCCATCCTTCCTGCCCCCCCTTTAGTTAATCTCTAGGACCTTTCTGTTGCCACCTCTGCTAAAGATTTATTTCACAGCATTTGTTCTATGGATTAATCTTTTATTTCCATTGTCTTCCTTGTTATGTATCAAAGTATTCTTCCTACTGCTGAGAGCTTTAGCATGTTCAGTAGTTCTTAGCTGGGTATTCCTTTCTTTCCTTTGATTCCAGTGTCCCTACAGATTGAAGTGTAGACTAGAAACCTCTAGTGTCATTTTCCTTGGAGGCAGGCACCCCCATTGGCATAGCAAACTCTGCTGATACTAGAAGCAACATCAGACTGGCAACACCATCCTATTTTTACTCCTTGATACAGCCTCACCTGTGCCAATAAACTGCTTATGCCCACAGCTAAATTCCAGATCTGCTGGAAACACTGCATGAGGTAGATCCAGGAGCAGTTCTCACATGTTTTCTCTACCATTCCCTACCCTACCTGTTTTCTTGAGGTAGGGGGAACAGAACAGGATAAGGTAACAGGCTGGAGATTGTGGTCTGGAGAATTGCCATTACAGGTACCTCCCCCTGCTACAGGACAAGGGTGGCTGCTGGGGGCTGGAGTTCTGCCACTGCTGTATTCACACCGTATCTCCAGGGGAAAGAAGGGTGTAAAAATGGTGGCTTTGGGCATTATTGCTTACTTTGTGTCAATGAGAAAGATTGCATCCTTCACTGCTGCTTCATAGGGAAGCTTCATGCTCCTCTTCTCACCCCAGGAACACTTTCAGCAGCTCTTCCCAGTAGCTGTTAACTGCTTCACAGAAGCTCAGTGTTGCAATCAACTTACTGAGCTGAGTCCAAAGCAACTTAAAAAGCAGAAGAGCTTCTGCTTTGAGAAGCTTCTGGTGGAGACTAATGCTTGCTACCCCTTTTTTCCTTCCCAGGTGCATAATTCCCAGTTTGTGATCTGCTGATATAGACTGCTGGTCCAGATGATGTCAAATAAATTTACTTCCATGGCAGAGAATAAATAGGCTGTAAAACCAGAGATGTGTCCCTGGAACTTGTAGCAGAGTCCTCTTTGGCATGGCATGGTCTGGGTTATGCCTATTCCTTTCTATAGGTGGTCCTGCTCTACTAATTTTTTGAAATATGGGTCATCTCTTCCATCATCTCCAAAGATTGTAGTCAGCTCTGTCTCTCCTCTGTGCAGGGTTACCTGTCATATGTGAGCAGGTATCTTACAAGGTAGAGTTTAGAAAATTTACCATAATTTAGTCAGTTCATAGCATTTTCTCAGCATCACAGGATGAAATTCTGAAATAGTCTTTTCCTGCATCAGATATGTTGATAGTTGCTAAGGGGTTGCAGATATTTCAGTGCTTCAGGATGGCTCAATGGCTAGATTTCAGTCCCTGGTGTTAGGTAAGGTCAGGTCTAATTGGCAGTGGTCTGATTACTGTGGAATACTTCGTTAACTCTTAATAACTCAAAACTAATGTATTTACCACTAGTACCAGGGCCTTTTTTTGTCCCTTTATCCAAGGGCAAAGACCTTCAAGGTTTTATCCAAATTTTTGACGAAGTATTGACCTTCACTTCATTGATATTATTTATCTTCCATTTTCATTCCTGAGCTTCATAGGTATAGGGAAGAGGGAAGGTTTACAGCTTCAGCTGTTCTGTTAACCCCCTAAATTACTCTAAACTGAAACCTTGATACTTTCCTGTTTATTCCACATGTAGAAAAAATAAAAGGTCTACCAGCCTCTCCATAGATCATTTCTAACGGATATTTACTGGATAGTATTATTTTATTGAGGAGCTTAAAGCATCAGCTTGTAAAATTCTACCAGCCTCTCCATAGATCATTTCTAACAGATATTTGCTGGATAGTATTCTTTTATTGAGGAGCTAAAGCATCAGCTTGTTGTAAATTTTTTTAGATTACCTTACTGTTATGTTACCTAGATTACCTTATATTGCATGTACTATTTATAAATCATGGTAGGAAAGTAATTTTTCTTTTTTTTTTTTTTTGTAATTCTGCAAACTAGTTACTTGGTCACCCATTTGTATCATTGCAAAGTGCTTTGTCACTTTGAGGGCTGGTGCAGTCTTGTTAATGTTGTTCATGTCTTTCAAGTAGACTGTAATTCCCAGGATCTACAAAGCGTGTTTTGAAAGTCATATAGAGAAGAATTATAAACACAAGCAAAGTATCAATTATCCTTTTTTAGAATTGCCTGCTCTGTGAGGTGTGTTCTGCCTTTTCTTCCATTTCACCATCTGTATCTGTCAGTAATTTCACATGACAGAATGGAAAACAGGTCAGAGTGGTATCTACTCTGGTCAAAAGCATAAAAAAGTGCTCATCCCACTCAGTGCCAAGAAGAATCTGGCTCTAGTGCCCAGGAGATACCTCAGCCAAGAGTGGAAGAGATGTGTCTACTCCAAGAACAAGGTAGGAAAAGGTTAGTATCTGTTTTTCCATTCTACGTAGTACACATCCTTGGCTGTATGATGTTCCTCACAATGGAAATGTCTGTTGCTGTCTTTGAGGATTGTATACAGATAAAAGTCAGTATAAGGAACCATCACTTGCTTTTTGAGTATAAATGTGTATCTGTTTGAGGGGATGAGCTACTTTTCCTGTGGTAGCAATACTTATTATCTCTTTAATGTTGCCGTTTTCTTCAAGACTAGGAAGAAGTATTGAAGTAGATTGTAGAGTGTATTTTTGTTCTGTGCAGTAACATTGCGTTCTTTCTTTATAAGAAGCAATCAGAGAACAAAGCATGTCTTAAAATATTGTAGTGACACCTCTACTTACAAATTAAGTTTTTAGAAGGAAAATTTTCTGATGGAACTTTAAAAATCTTCTTTGGTATTAGTGTTTTTTCTTGATTAAAGTCTCATTTCCTACCTGAGGAAAAAGAAATGGGTAATAACTGTAACAGAGGAAAAAATGTATTTTTTTACTAACACGTCAGCATGGTTGTGTACTGATTCTGCATTTTGGGAGCTATTTTTAGGTCTGCCTTACCTCATGTACAGATACCAGGGGACAGCAAAAAGGTCTTGTCTTCCTCCCTGTACACTCCGAGCTAATATAGCTCCCTGCCTCTGTGTTCCTGGCCTCAGCACAGTCTGAGCGCAGAAGTCATTTGAGCAGTCAGAAAGCTTTTGTGTACAGGTAGCCAGCTGTCTTGTAATAATTTATAAGGACTACATCAGGAGCACAAATTGGGGAATCTGGAGAACTGCCCTAAGTTGTGCTGATGGTTGTACCATGACCCTGACCCTCACTGAGGAAGGTGCAAGCCACCTCAGTTACTTCTTTGTACCACTGCTGGCTTAAGAGCCGTGATGAATCTGAGTTGATGTGAACAATCTGTAGGTATTATGAGAAACCACACGGTTAGGACAGCCGCTGTGAATTTGGGGTCTCCAGACAATGGGCTTTTTTTTTCCTGCTGTGGAACTCATGTCCTCAGGTTAGCTTAAAGAGGGACACAGTGTACAGTGATGCATGAGATAACGTGTCCAAACAAGAAATCCACTCTTTTTTTTTTGTGTGTGTTAGGGTGAATTCAGGTGCATATTCCCTGGATTCTTTTATCTCCATGGATTTTGCTGCTCTCTGAATTATTTTTAGTGCATTGTTTGTACTGGAGATGTGGAAGTAATTGTGAGTATCTGTGAAACACTTGTAGCATATAAGCATTGTAAGGAAGTATCCACACTATGCAGTGATGGTGTGAGCAGCTGATGACTTGTATAGATTGACCTTTACCTGTCCTTTGATTTTTTTTTTCAGTGCCATATCAAGCTAGGTTTTTTTTATATACAGGTAGGACTTAAATTAAGGTCAATATTTAACTTGCAACTTCAGCTGAGATTACAGCAAAACCAAATCTAATATCAGATTTCAAAGAAACCCATAGAAGTGGCTCTTAGATCAAAAAGTAACAGTTGATCTGACTTGCCAGTCTCATTCATGTATGGGCCTTTAGAAGAATGAAAGTATTCATTCCTACAAACAGAAAGGCAAAACCTAGGGAAGTGGGGGCACTTTTCATCCAAGCACATAGACTGAATTAAAGACTATAAGGAGGCATAGTTATAAATCTGATTAGCGAATTTTCTACTGAGAATTACAAACTGTATTGCTATTAAAAAGCTTTCCATTCCATTGAGCTGACTGCCCAAAGCAGACCACTTTGCTAGCTGTTGCTGAGCTCTGTGCTGCCCCACCTTGATCGCTACAAGTATCCCAGCAAATTATTCTCAAACTAGAGCAGGCATGTCTAGATTATACTGCAGCCAGTGTTATGACTGCATTTTTAATTACTCTGAGCTAACATAATTTTTTCCTTTATGAGGACAGCTCTTGGAGACACTTCTCTCTTTCTTTGATTTTATTATTTCTGTTGGTCTAAGATAAAAGCTCCTCAGACTAAAGGAGTATAGAAGTTCTTTTTCTTATTAAAAAAGATATATATAAAAATATATATATGCCAGTGTGAACACATTTTATATGAAAAAAATAGTATGTCAGTTGCACTTCACATTTTTAAATGTGGGGGTTTAAAATAACTTTAAGCAAGACCTTATGACATGTACATCTTTGGACTTCCTAAAAGCAGATACTGTGTTACGGAATTATTTTTACACATACGCAGATTTATTCATGTGTAGATCAACTATAAATAGTTATATAGATGTTTGTGTTAGAGAAGTGACATAGCAAACAGTATCAAATATAAAACTGAAATGGGCCATGTTGAATTAATCTTCAGTGTTTGACTTATATTCATAAAGGATTTGGATAAATCCTTAAGTTCATTCATTCTCAACAGGTAAGAATTAGAACATTGCTATTTATAGTAGCAAAAAATAGGTTGCTAAAATACTACATGACCTGAACTTTTCTGGTCTAAATATCATTTAATCTAAATATGCTTATCAGTGGCTCAAAAAAAAAGTTTTATGTAAAATAAAACTGCATAGTCAAAAACCACTTGACTGAGATACAATGTGTTTAGTGAATAGCCAATTTGAGACCAATATGGACAACCACCAAAACAACCGTTTAATGAGAAGAGCAGTTCTACTTTATAAGAATGCTGCTCTGGGAGCTAGCAGTACACTGAATTTCCATTAGTTTCCCATGGTAAAATGATCTTTCTTATCCCTTCATAGATGCACGTCTACATCCACTGCTGCCTTCACAAATCTTAGTTTACCTGTTGGCCCTGTTCTCATAAGTGGAATATAACTATGCCCTGGAAAAATAGGATTTCTGGATTCTTGTTTGTTCCCTGTACTGGATGTGCAGTGCCTGTTCTTTCATTGCTCTGAATGCTGAGCAGACATTGCGCTCAAATATTAATCCTGCACAGATAACTCTTCCTCCTAGGTCAGCAGGACTGTTCATGGAAGGGCTTGATACAGTTCTACATTTCCATTTTCAGTTGAAATGTCCATCTCTTTTACATGATAATGTGAATTTTTCACATGAGATCAGGCAATTCTGTTCCACTTGATATCAGTTTAGAATTTAAATATTTTTCTTAATGCAATTCCATGTATGTTATTAATAATTATAAAGTCTAGTTATTTAATTATCCAAGTGCATTTCAAAATACATACAGAACTGTTCAGGGTAACTATCCAGCCACACATGAAGTGTGCCTATACTAACCTATAACCTTATCTCCTCTGCCAAGTTTTTCACAAAGTATTGTAGAACTTGGTGTATTTTGCATAACAAGTTGTTCGATTTGGTGTTTTGGGTTTTTAAAATGCATAAAATGTGACTAACATTGTTTTAATGTATATATGACTGGGACTCTGCATATGATGGGGGTATAAGTGGGAGTGCTGTTAGAATAGGATCAGGTGCTCTGTTCTATATGGTTGAGTCCATATCTGTAGTTAAGATAGGCTGGGTACAAATTCCAGATTCTAATCTCTACATTTCAGTGCCCATATGTATTAGTATACAAACCACTCTATTCGTGTATGTTCTTTACCAGGCTGGTGTTCTAGATGAGTACTGATCATGCAGTTTGGTAACAAGTAATTTATTTTATGCATTTGAATGAATACATATAAAAATACCGTTTATATCTAAATATAGCTTACTGCTATTCCAATTGATTTTATATTTTAAGCTTTTTTTATTGGTTATAAATTAGATTAACTTTTCCAGTTTAGTATTCTCTGTATCACTTTCTAATGAAGAGTTGTATCATGCAGAAAAATAAGCCAAGGAAAATTATTAAAACCTACATGACACAGAAAATGTATTTGGATTTCCTTGTAGTGGATGTTGCCACATATTGTCACAAGCAAATGAAGCCTTTTTACAACTGATTGCTTATTAGAATTGCAGAGCATATTACAGAAAGAACAGTTGTTTACAATAAATCTTTAGTTTTCTTTAATTTTCAGTCTCGTGTTCTAGTAAGACTGTTTGGAAAGAAACCAAGTATTGTGATTTTATGTGGCTTGCTGTGGTAGGTGATTCTTCATCTCTGAAGAATATACATTCTAGAGGCCTTGGAAAGTACACTGTTGATTGTAGATGTATTACCAAACACTTGATTAGTAAATAATGCTTTACCTAAGTGGATTTTGCTTACAGAGAAATTCTGTGCTAGATAGAATACACCACAGACTTCAAAGTAAATGAGAATGTGTTTTATTTTTCTCAAATCTGTGATCTGAAATGGCAACATAGGAGGGAGTTATGGTGTGCCAGAAACTCTTGGTAAAATCTAAAACCACCACAGAATACATCTAGTTTCATGTTTTGTGATGTACTCTGTATGTGAACAAGGTTCATCCATGCTTGTAAATCTTTTAAAAAGATGTCACTGTTATTGCTGATGTGGATGTCTAGAAAATGTGTGCTAACTAATGTATAAAAACACACAGAGTACATATGTCTGATGTTGAAACAGTACAGAGTTAATGAAATTGCACGATTTTGCAGCAAGACCAGCAAAGAAGTAATCACTCAGAGGCAGAGTTGTGAATGAGTTTTGGTTGGGTTTTGGCATAAAACTTGATGAAGTTAATTTTGTTTTGTGAAGCAGAAAGTCTGTTTTCAGAATGAGATATATGTTGGATTTTGTAAACTTGTTCACAGTATTTCCTCTGACTACCAATTATTCTTATGCCATATGTTCTAAAATAAACAGTCCAGATTCCAGATGAATGTTGATGTCTACAGTACAAACATCTCTTTAATCATGTTTTAGAACTGGCGAGTTATTTCCTCTGTTCAAGTCTTAACTTGTCTATGGAAAAATTACCGATCTATTAATTAATCGGGTCCTTTTATCCCCAGTTACTCTGGCCTCAGCACAGTTCTTCAGCACATAAAATTCACTGTGGGTATTATACTAAACCAGGCCTTGCTCTGTTAATAGCATTTGAAGTTGCTACTGCTCTTTACAGAAATGTTTTGTTTTCCATAGGTGAATGTACTAAATAGGTTCTTATAACCTACCTTATCTAATTTAACCTTATTATTATTATTATTTGCTATTTTTTTTACTTATCTGGTTTATTCCTTCTCCTCCTATAATCCTATATATTTGAAATTTAGCTGTAGAAACCTTTGATAAATCTCTTGTAGTGTGACTTTCTTCATGGAAGTAACATCTCATGTAGTTGCTGCCTTCATTTGGATTACTTGCTTAAAATGCTCTGCTCTGTCAGGTTTTAAGGGTGTAATCCTTTACTATGCTTAATTATTGTGTTGCATATGTAAGATTGAAAAAAGCAGCAACCAGGCTGGATAATGCTAGGAAACAAATTTCTCTATTACTCTGGTGAGAACAGTGTGTTAATGGCAGTTCTCTCAGATAAGTTAATTTTACCTCCTTGTTTAATTTCTGGTTTGAGCCTTTGAAAGCTTGAATTTTTCTTAAAGTAGCTGAAAACTGGGGTTGTTGTCTGAAGTACATGAAAAAGGCAAGATCAAAGACTGTAAATAAAAGTTCTGCATAGAATCAAATACAAGAATTTTATTAGAATATTTGTTAGAGTTTTTTATTACTTGTGAGATTAAATTCACTCTATCAGATAAGAAACAAATTAGTCTCCTTTGTGCAAGGATCTGTCATCCTTATGTAAGTAGAGATTCAGGTCAGTCCATATCCTGTGGTTTTTATCACACTTTTTGAACATATATTGGGAAGGTTCTATTCAATAGAATTGTGTCAGTGATACTGGCTGAGCAAAGTAAAGTCTAACACTCAAGATATTAATGTTTTTTCTGACTACAGTGCCTTAATTTTTAATGAAGCCATACTGTTTATTCCAAAACTTCAAGGAATGTCCTCAGCATTGTTTTGAAATTTCCAGCTAATTGTGTTGATATAGGAAAGATCTAGTTTCTACTAAGTTTATTTGGTTTTACTTCATGTATGTTATCCCCCTGGAGCATTTCTAGGTGGCCAAGCAAAGAAATTCAGAACATTTAGAACAGAAAAATAGTGGCTTGTGGTTGAGGGGAAGGAATAGTGAAAAGCTAAAAGAAGTTATAGTTGGTGAAATGGATGAAATTGGAATTGGTGAAATGAGGATTCCAGTAGGATTTTTTTTTGTTAGAAAATATGATTTTTCAAATGCAAAATATTATCTTAGAATGAAAAGAATTTTCAGCATCTTGTTGAGAAGCAGATGAGCTGCTCCATTTTACCTCTATTTTCCAGCCAAGCAAGCAAGAGCCTGGGGGAAGCATGGAGATACAGTTACTTCATTTACTAAAACGCAGCTATTATTTCTTTATTTTCAAGGCCTCCTTGTGCAGGAAGCTTCCAGATCTGAAGATCAACGTTCATTGCTTCACATGTCCCAAACTGAAAAATATTCCACACATGAAGTCGTGTGATACCTTGCAGTAAGGCACTTGGAACCAGTTTACACATTGCTCCCTATGCAGGGAAGGCTCAGCAAAATACATCTAGCTGCTTGCAGTTTAGTCACGAATTATGGAGCTGTGTACCTTGTCAATCAGAGTTCAGATATTCCAGTCTTTTTTTGTTTGTTTTTTCCCCAACACAAATGGCTTGATGTGGACTGGTTTACCAGCAAGTCATTTACATCGGACATGTTTCATATGTCACATTATTGTTTACTATTGGAAATGATCCACTTAAGAATTCTTGGGTGAAATTAGTAACATTGTTGAAAGATATAAACTGCCTCTGGCTTCATTATAATAGGCTTGTATGACCATGATCATGGTGACATCTACAGTTTAATATTAATCTCTGGCAGTTTGGGCAAGGAATTCTGAGGCTTGGTAGGTTGGAAAATGAAATTATGCCTTTCTGGGTCCTTCTAGATGTAATCAGTTTGTCTTTCACACATCTACTGCTTCTTAAGGATGGCTTATTAATTAATTATATGGAACTGAAAAGTCAGAGCATTATATATATATTCCTGTTTCAACATTTCACAGAATGGTAGTAATACCCAAACAATTGATGGAAAACTTACAGTAAGTTAACAGTACAATTATTCCTCAATTTATGTTTTCATATGGAAACTTATTAAGTTAAAAAGAGTTAAAAGAGTTAAAAAGAACAAGTAACAGTCTTATCAGCTTCATGCTTAAGTGCATGGTGCATATGATTAACTGATACGGCTTACACAGTTTTTATCACTGTGCTTTGATTTTTTTTTTTCACATTTTGTGTGTCAGGGTCCATTAGCTTCAATAAAAACTTGGATTAGAAACATTCCCTGACCATGTCTGTGTTCTAGGAATTGGTATTAAATATTCAGTATTTGGGATTCATGCTTCTAGGAGGATGTACTGGAATGCTGTGATACAGAGGTGTCTTTTGGAAAGAAGCCATCTGTGGTCAGTAAAGATTCTTTTCAAGGTTGTTAACCTCGGTATCCTTATTTATATAGCTCCAGTTTCAGTTGGAATATATTCCACAACCAAAGCACATATTTAACATAGCTGTTACCTTTTGCCCCAGAGATACCTGCCTTTCAGTTATGGCTCAAGTAATCTCTGGGTAACTTCTAAGGCAATTGCACTGGTTAAATTTTTTCATGTGCATGTGTTTGAATATTAATTAGGTTGTTAGGCATATTAACTTTGTTATGACTGCATTTTGCCAAGACACAGGACCGTCATCCAGAAAGTCTGTTTGTTGGCTTACAATCTTGCCTAAAGCATATTAGCTTGGCAACTGTTTTATTAGAATTGTGAGTGTATTTGTTGTATTTACCTACTGTTGCTAAAATGTTTAGATCTGTAACGTAAATGCACTGGAAGGCTATGATAAATACATGGTTTTCTATTGCAAATATTTAAATTTTGCTCTTTTTTAAGATGAATGCATGTTATGTGCAACTGAAGATATAGATAATAATACCTTGGTTTATTTCATTTTCTTTTGACAGTGCTCATATATCTTCTTCCTCTCTTACCAGTCTCAGTTTCTGCATTAGAATGACACGTTCACATTGGAAAAGTTTTTCATTAGAGACTTGCGTCTTTTTTCAGAATACTTATGTCTTACCTGAAACTTGTCAGGTAGCTCCAGAGAAGAGAGCACAGTACAGTTTAAATCTTTCCAAAGTCCATGTTCCTCACTGAGGAATCATGGCATGATGGTTTTGAGGTTGGTGTGAAACTTGAAGGCTGAGTTTTTTCTCTGACAAATACCAGTTCCAGATTTGTACAGTGAATCTGCCTCTCATAGAAATCTGGATCAGCTCATCTTGTCTGTCTTTTCACTGTTATCACAGCCCAGGCATAAGAAGCTAGGGACTGATTTTTATCATGCAAGATATGATGGAGTATATCATATGAATTTGCTTCTCGAAATACGTGTGCTTTCGTGGAGGGACTCGAGAGAACAATGGTAAAAGTTTCCTGTTCAACACAAGAGGAGATAAGTATTTTAACTAAGTGCCCAAGCCAACAGCATAATAAAAAAGGAGACACTTCCATTTCCTAAAGCTCAAATTCTCTTTTTAAGAGCAAATTGCATACTCTGAACCACTGGAGTTTGTGTAGTAAGTGTCACACTGACATTTTGTACTGCCCATAATGAGATGAACCCACAGCTTACAGCATTAGCTACATCTGCCTGTCCTGTGTTTTGTCTAAATCTACCTGTCCTGGAAGTATCTTTTTGTGGGTCTTTTTTCATATGGGAAAGGAAGTCAGTCTTAATTCTTATACCCTAGGTAGACTGCCTATCATTTCACAATTATATTGATAGAGGACAACTCTATGGGTTTGCCATGGGTATGGCCATGGATGATGTTTCTAGGAGGTGTAACATCTATGGGACTGGGAGGTGTTCACCACCTTGCCTGAGGCAATAGTGAGGCAGTGACATTATATCAGTGTGCACTGTGCATGTCACTTTTCCATATCCCTGGTCAAAACTTGGTAATTTAGCCAGAATGATTTTTAAGCTACATAAGTAAGAACATGTCTGCAGTGTGCATTTTTAAGTTCTCTTCTAATGGAGAGTGATTTTGTCCTTTGCTAAGCCTTTTTATTTTAATGGTTCCAGAGGTTAATGGGATGTCTTATGTTCAGATTTTAATGCTACCTTTCTATGGCTGCAGAAAATAGCTTGGTGATACTCCCTTCTACTTGTAAGCCTGAGGATCCCTGGAAGTGTAGGCCAGTTGTAGTATATGAAGGCTCTTTTTCACTCAGAGCCACTAAAATTTTAACCTTTTTGATGTTTACATGCAAATAATAAATGTTATTGTTAGAGTTACACAATTCCCTACTTCCCCCTCCAAGCCTTGTAATGATGTGTTATTGACCTGAAAATAAGACCCTATGTCCCCCTCTTGGGCTCTGTTCCAGGAGTGCTTAGGCACTCAGGAGCAGATGCTTCTTTCTCATACTGTCTGCTCTTTACTTGCAGTTGTTACTCAGCTCCTTTAAATCATTGCACTGCGATGCCAGCAGTCCAGATAGCACAGATTCTGCTTTTTCTCACATAAAGAAATCTGATTTGGCAGTTTTCTATTCTTTGACTGGAACTTTTAAAGACACCTTAATGTTACGTATTTTGGCTTTCTGTAAAATCCTTCATATGCTGTAAATGAAGATGTATCATCTCAGAACCAAGAGTCACATGTTTAATGGCAAATGACTTGAGCTTACTGCATTTTGGTGTAATTCTGTGATGTCCTCACCCAAGAAACAGCACATGATTATTTGTAAGCTTACCATATCTAAGAGGAAATTTGATAAGGCTTTCAGAATCTGCGTTGTAAGGCCGGTAATTGCTGTGATCCAATAAGGGAGCCCTCTGTGGTGGCATCACTCGAGAGAGTAAGCGTGGTGTGACTGCTGCTGGCTTCTCGGATCATGCTGTCTAATGAAAGATTAATGAGGAGATGATGCTTTGTAACAAACATCTAATACTGCCACCAGGTCACAAGTTTGATTTCAGCCAATCAATATAATTCATTCTCCTAAAGGTAGCTAATGATAGCATGCTTATGAGAAATGAAATGGCCTGCAATCTAAGACAGCCTGCTCATTCTCACTGTGTCAGCTTTAAAGAAACAGTATTCATTTTAGAATGTCATCTAAACCTTGGAAAGAAAGGAGAGTTTAAATTCTGAGGGGAAATGTTAACAAAACTTTTTTTTTTAAAAGAAAAGAAACCTGAACTAAGGGAATACTTAAATTAAAAATAAATCTTAATTAAAACTGAATGAAACATAAGGGGGGAAAGGGGAAAAAAGTCTCATTCTCTGAATTAATAGTACCTGAAAGAGAAAAGAGAGTTTGATTTGACCTTGGGGTTTAAGGATCAGATGTACATTGATGTCTCTATTCTTAATCCTGGGAGTGACTCACTTGCCTATGAAAAGCAGGGGGTCAAGTCCCCACCTGTGTCATATTGACACATCTGAGGACAGAGGGAAAGGAATTGGACCATCATTCTTCTCCTGTTCTTGTACTAACAGAGGGCCAGATCAGTTTCTGATTAAACCTTTTAATTATACCAGCTATGTTAATTGAAGAAAGTAAGTATAGGACACAGAGGACAGCATGTATTCAAGTATTTCCCTCAGAGGTGATCCTGTGAGAGACTGAACAATCTGAGAATTAGAGAGCAGAATGAGGAAACACAAAAGCAAGGTTTTCTTCTGAACCTCTCACTAAAACCTTTGACCTGGATTTTGCATTCTTGCTTCTATCTAAGTAATATCATGCTGTGAAAGTGTTGGCAGTGAGTTACTGTAGCTACAAATGGAATAAGATAGTGTAAAATATGAATAACGGAGCTTGACTTGCGAGCTCTTGATTATGAGACTTCAGGTTTTTTCCCTTTTAAAACAGTGATCAGATTTTCTAATGAAAAATTGTAATTTTCATAGCAAAATAGTATTGCTGTCCTCTCGGTATATATAGGACCATACTGATCTAGCTCCAGTTACTTCTTAGGTACAAAGTAATATTTTAAAAAATCATGACAATTTATTTCCTAAATGAAAATAGTATTTGGTTAATACTTAGGATACTTACCTGTCTGGTACTTTGTTTCTGTCTAGATTGGTAACGTCATAGACTTTGTAAATGTTAGCATTGTGTTCATTAACAATGTTACATTCCTAATACCTGGAACAAATTGAAATTGTCACCAAAAAAATCAATTAATCATCATAATATCAATACCAGATCTAGAAAAGACATTAAGGAGATTTTTCATGCTAACATCATTTTCCCAGAGCACAGGTGCATCAAAACACTCCCCTGTGGTGAGTAAGCAGTCTGTTTGGTGAGTAAGCCACTTCTAAAGCACTGAATAGCAATTCTAATAGCAATTTCAGATTCATATTTTGCCACTTTTACACAGTTGTAAGAAAGATGTATACTGTAATTAGATCATATTTCTTGGTATTTAGCTTTCTAGTTTTCCTCGTACAGTAGGGGTGAGAACAAATTAATCACCCCTAGCTGCAATTTGGGGATCACTGAAGCAGTATCTTTTTTACTTGATTTCTTCCCCTCTGTATTGATTGCATTTTTCTTCCAGACTGCACTGTGATCAATTGCTATTGTGTTTCTTGGATTAACTTTGATTTCTCATCTTTTCTATTTCCATTTCCTTTTTTCTATTCCAGTAAGTGCTTTAAAGTTTTAGATGTTTAAATAGAACCTCTTTCCCATAAAGCTTGTAATTTGCCAGGATCCCTTCCTAGAAGGAATCACACACCTGAGAGATGGACACTCCTTTGTTCTTATCCTAGTTGATTTACTTCTGTGGCCTTAGGCAGGTTTCTACCCACCAGGAGAGCCATGAGGATTAATTGAACAGGAAAAGTGCCATGTAAAGCTTAACATTAAGAATACCGTGCATTTACTGCCAGCCTTTAAAACAAAGTCTGTGTTGTTAGTGGGGGAAACTGTGGTTTTTCCAGTGATCTTGCCTGAAGAATGACAATAAGATTCCTGATTCCAGCAATATTAATTTGTAATTGCACAGACTTTCTTTTCATAATTAAATTAAACTCTGTCATGCCTGTTTCTCCTTGGTAACTGATATTTCTGCTAAAATTTCCTGTAACTCTTAAAGACTAACAGAAGTTTGTCTGTATTTGTGAGGATCCATGTTGAAATTAATTCCAGAGTTGTTGCTATCCATAGTCCTGGAACAGAAGATGAAAAAAGAGATATCCAGAATAAAAATATGCTATAACTGATGTATTGAGAAACAAGGTAGTACATAATGCTGGTCATTTTAAATTGTAATTATTTGCACATGAAAGATACTGCAAAGGAGATACTCAAAGTAATGAGTTTTGTCAGATTGTTAATAGTTTGATCAGACTTGTCTTTCATAACAGACGTTTTATCTACATCTTTAACATTTATCTTATTTTTATTACTGTGTTGCCTGGGAGCTCAAGTCAGACTTTTCTGTAATTGCTCTGTTTTGATTTAATTTGTCTTAAATATGAGTGACAAGACTTTACATGTAGTATTTTTCACTCGGATTAGCACTTTGTATCCTGACTTTAATAATTGTCTTTCTTGGTAACATCTCACCCAGAATATCTTAGTGTTATCTGTGCCACATTAGTGATTGCTCATAGTCATCCTCTGGTGGACTAATACACCCTCTTCTTTCTCCTCATTTGTTGTTCCAACTTGTCACAGGAATTCTTACTCCTATGTGTATGACCGTGCACTTTATTTTTTCTAATTTCATTCTGTTTCTGTTACTGCAGAATTACGCATTCTCCTTTGGTGTGGAATAAAGTCTTTCTTTGTACTAACAGCTTATCACAGACCTAATTTCTGTGCCAAGGTCACAAGGGAAAATTCTAAGTATGTCCCAATACAGATACTTGAGGAATTACCCTAACAGTTTCTCTCCAGCCTGATGCTTTCAGTTGTTTTCTCTTTAGCCAGTGCTACAGAAATACAAGGACATACATTCCAAATGTTCCTGTTAAGTTTATACATGGATTTTAGATTGTATAAATCATACTGAAATGTGAAAATGGATCCCCCAACAGTGATCAGAAAAGTCTCTAAGAGGTTCCAGACATTCTTCAGGTATTTGGAAAGCAGCTCCACTCAGATGACTGTGCCAGCATTAAAATTTCCAAGCTGAACATCACATTTCAGAAGGCATCTCTGCGATTGTTAGTTGCTCTGACTCTGCCCCAATGTAACCAGGGCTGTGCTTTGGAGCTGCCAGTGGTGGCATGTGATTCTGATAGCTTTCAATAGCAAAGCAAGCCTGTGTTTGTCACTAACTGGAGTTCAAGTTGTGGCATCCATATGCATGTGCTCAGGGCTTTATTCACTCAGGTCTTGAACGCTGCTAAGGATGGAAACTGCACAACCTCTTCGGACAACCTCCTCCAAACCTGCTTGGCTGGTGAAAAGTTCATAATTATGTCAAGTTGAAGCCTTTCTTGTTTCAATTTGTCCTATTGTGTCTTATCCCTCTGCCACACAGTGCTGAGAAGAGCCTGGCTCCATCTTCTTCGTAACCTCCTCACAGGTTACAAAAGATGCTCTTAGGTCCTCCCAAAGCCACCTCTTCTTCAGGCTGGAAAACCCACTTTCCCCAGCATCATCTCACCCAGCCTCTTCTCTAACCCCCTGATCATCTTGGTGGCCCTGCACTGAACTCACTCTGGTTTATCAACATCCTTCTTGTACTGGGGGGCTCAGAACTAGGTGCAGTATTCTCGGTGCAGTACCCAATAGAAAATCATGCTGAGTGAAGGGGGATAATCACTTCTTATGATCTACTGGCTATGTGCCTGGTGGTACAGCCCAGGATGTTGTTGCCCTTTGCTGCCAGGGCACACTACTGGCTCATGCTGTTGCTGCCAGTGTCCCCAGCTGCCCAGACAGTTGGTCTCCAGCCTGTACTGCTGCATGGGTTTTTTCCTTCCCAAGTTCAAGACTTTCATTTGTCCTTGTTGAATTTCATTATTTGGTATCAGCCCAACCCTCTAGCCTATCTAGGTCCCTTTGACTGGTAGCCCTACTCTTGAGCATATTTGAATGGTCTGACCAGTTTGGTGTCACCTGGAAACTTGGTGATAGCACACTTCATTGCCTTCTCCATGTCACTGATACATGTAAAACAGAACAGGTCCCAGTATAGACCTGTGCAGTATTCCACTTGTTACAAGCCTCCAGGCTGAGGACAGCCCATTAACCACTGTTTTCTGAAACCAGCTATCCAACATGTGTTTTACCCATTACATCAATTCATCAATGTCACCTTTTTTTTTTTTAAGTCAGTTATTACATTAAGAATCATTTTATCGTACAAATGTATTTAAGCCATAACAGCAAGGGACCAGGGTAATCTGGAGAAAACAAAGCTATGGATAATACTACTGCTTTCAAATCTAAATTTTTAAACCTAAATTGATTTCATTTATTCTTAGCTGATCCTGAGCTAAGAAGTCTCTGAACCTGGCTGCTCAGTGGAACGCAGTGAAGAGGCACCCAGGCTGGTGCATTATAATAATTTACAATGATATCTTGAATCTGGTGAGGTTCGTTAACTCAGATGAAGAGCTGTGTGAACCATGTTACTTCTGAACTCAGGCTTGCCTGAGAATCACTACAGTCGTATTTGAGTGCTGTTGCTTAGGCATGGTGGACTTAAGCTAGCATCTACCTTTTAACTGTCTTTGCACCCGTGTCCTCGTTTATCTGCAAAGTAGGTAGCCCACCTAGAAATTTGACTGAGTTATTGGCTATGGGCTAAAAATGGGGTCTCTTGGTAACTGGGTAGCTGAGTCTGAGCATATGTCTTTAGTTCATATTTTCCAAGGCAACCTCCTGCTTGTATTTTCCATGTGATTTGGCACATCCAAATTGAGTAATTTTCTAAGCTCATTACCTGATGTCATTCACAAGTTAAGCAGATGTTTAAATGACCCCGTTTACCTTTGTAGTTATTTTCAATTGAAGAATAAATGGTGAGGCAAGAACCCCTTTAAAACTAGGCCCTGAACATTTTGGTCTTGATTTTGCTTTGGTTGAAACTTCTGAAAAGCTTGACGCTAACATCAATGAGAAGGAGGTGAGGCATGTTTGTAGAATAAAGACATTATGTGGGCTGGTAGTGGTGCAATGTGTGTGAATAAAACTGGTTTATCTCACTAAATGTTAAGAGGTTTGCCTGAAATCACTTTCAATATCCTTTCTTGTTCTCTATACAGTAAAGTAGGTAATTAGGGAACATGTTATACAGCAAACTCGGTTTGAAAAATTGATTTTAAAGCATAAAAGAGGCAGTGACTGAAGTCCTGCCAGGCTCTATCGAATACTCACATGTATTATATTGTAAACATAATATGATTATACTGTATGTTGTCATAATAATTGGCAATGGTAGTGGAGTCGGTCACTGAGTGCTTTGTTCATGTGGTAATAGATGACAAGGGCTACAACATTCATTGGCAGCAAACTTGTTTTCCTTTCTCTTTTTCATAGTAAATCGGTTTCAAAATAGTTTTGTGGGTTTGTTGGGGTTTTTTTTGGTTTGTTGTTTTTTTTTTTAAACTGGCTGTCTTAGGATCCAGATGGCTTTATCTCCTTTTAATGAGATTTGGGACATTCTCCTTAAAAGTGGTGTTCACTCAATGCTGCCACAAAGGCTGTGTTCTTCACTTTTCTTAAAGTATGGCACTGTGACAACAGAGATAGGGAAGACTTAGTAGTGATCAGCAGCGCAGAAGGGTGGATTAAGATCCACTACGATCCCAGGCTGAAAGGTAGCATGAATCAGGAGAGAACATAAAAACTGAGTTTGGAGGCCAGTGAACAATTTTAGATTATTGGGTAGGAACAGTTTATCTGTTAGTTTCCGTAGGCTTGATTCTGTAATCCTAACTCATGCAAGCCATGTCACTGTGTTTCAGCAGGCTGCCATGTGATGGGAGCTAGTCGTTGTGAGTAAGCATGGCAAAACTGCTCCATTTATTTGCAAAGGTCCTGAAGGGGCAGCCAG
>NW_010292312.1:0-34574 GCF_000700745.2 Antrostomus carolinensis | reverse complement strand
CTGCTGAAACTTCAAGACATTTGTTACTGAGTTAGTTGCTGGAGTTCTATGGGACAGGACTTTCTTAAAATGATCCAGACCATATGTAGGATCATGAAAGACAATTTGTGGTGGCTTGAATCATTTGCAGCAGGCATGCATTTCAGTTATGATGGGGTGAATTTCACCTAATACAAGTTTAACAGCTAAAAAAAGGTTGCCTCAACCAGCTTTTCATCTTCCATCAAACTCAGACTATGAGCCTTTACTACTTAGCTTCAGATTCCTGTGCAGTCTGCACCAACACACCCTCTATGCATCACCATTCTTTTACCTTTACGTACATCCTGCACTTTTTGCCGGTTTGAGTCAGCTCTCTCTGACTTCAGTTACACATGGTATGGCCCATATGCTTCCACCCTTCCCAGGCTTCCATTCCTTTTCTTGTACTGTTTATGTGCCTGTCCTGCCTGTCCCTGTGTCAGTCATTTTTCCATCTCATATCACGTTGTGTACCACTTCCCATCTCAAAGTCTGTTTGTGTCTGTCCTTATACTCACTGTTAGTCTTTAGTGCCTGATTCTCTTTCAGTAGTCTCCTTTGGATTACCATCTGCAGAATGTGCCACCTGCATGTATCTCCAGTTCTGCCAGCAGAACAGGAGTTGCAATATAATCGGTTGTACAAGAATGTATTGTTCCTGCAAAGCAGGCATGACTTTATTCTGTTTTGCAGTGATGTACACACTTTGGCTTTCTTTGTTGACCACACAGGTATTCTGAATGTGCCCAGGTAGTTATATAGAAGGGATGGTATTCAGCTGCCATAAGCTGTCTCTACCTGTAGTCAGCATTTAGAAAGACTGTATATCTGTGAGTGAAAAACAGCACCTTTAGTTGAATCTTCAGAGGGAGATGGAATTTGGTAGAATACTTGCCCAAAGTTATATTTATCATGGCCTCTATCACTCTTTTTCCTCTTGAAAATGCCAGCAGGTGTGTGACCTTCTACGTGGTGTGATGCAATATGGGGTAAATTAGCCCAATACCAAGTCATAGGGAAGAGGAGGATCCGTTTGAACCACTAATATAATATCTTGGTTCTTTAAGGTTCTTCTGTCTAGGGGATATCCTTCTATAATTGAGTTTAATTTGTGAACATCTTTTAAAAATCACCACTCAAAATGGTTTAGTAATTAAAGACTATGTTGAAAAACAAATTAGATGGTTGTTAAATACGATATCTCAACAATTTTTGGTTAGAAAGCACAAACCTTAATAATGTAATGGTTTTTCAACATTGTGAGGTTTTTATTTACCTGCTGAGGTATCGTCTGGTATCTGATGAAATTACTGTGGTTTTCACTCACTAAGATGTGACAAGATGCGTGTGTGTGTGTGTATCCTAATGCACAGTGGATTCTTAACTCAGGTGTAATATTGCAAATTATAAATGTTCCAAGTGCTTTTCTCCTCAATATTTTTATTGTTAATTATGTGGCTAATCAGCATTTTAAAACAAAATTTACACAAAAAGAGTATTTTCATCCAATGGGGATATGCTAACAAGTTCTCTCCCTACGCTGTGGTGTACACAGTAAGATGTGGAACAGCTGCCTGGGATCAAAACAGAATCAGTACAGGAGAGTTTTTGTAGCGTGCAAAGTAGCTGGAATTGGTTTTCAAAACCACTGTGAGTTTTTCTCGGTGTACTTTACACCCTGTGAGGGGAAATCTGTTCATGCAACAGTGCCCAGTACTGTTATTGGGACTGATTTAGCTTGTACTTTAACCATATGAAAAAAATCCTGATGTCTCCACAGTCTTTTGTGACTTTTGTCCACTCTGTTGCTTTAGCAGTCAAGGTTTTTAGACCATGAAAAATCTTGAAGGCATGGCTGTACTTATCCACACCTCTTTCTCTGTAAAGAATGGCAGAGTATGATAGAAGGGTTTCCTGTACTGCAGCCAGTAACCAGAAGTCGGGCCTGTTTATATCCTCCACACTGGAAAATTCAGAAAAGGGTAGGTTTTACATTCCTGAGATTCTAAGGTAATAATGCTTGAAGGCACGCAGCAACCTAGCCTTAGGAAAATACCCTCTCCAAATGTTTACAGCTTTTTTGTGCCTTGTACCAAAGAAGGAAAGGAGCACACGGACACAGCTTTTCCTTCATGAGTCATCTTACTCCCTACAATTCTCCCTTTGATAAAATTATTTGCAAAGAGGCTTAAAGCTGTTTTCTACAAAGTGGCACCATTTATTAGAAAACTGAAAGACCATGAGTTATCTCCTGCTTCTTGCGCATTGATTTATAGCAAATTTACAACTATGTTGCTTGGAAGCAACTCAAAGGGCAGATGCAGAGTTTGTAAGCATGAGAGCTGCTCTGCTTTGGAATCATGCTAAACTCTTTGTACTTCATAGTACCCTACCCTTTCAACAAGTACTGTGGAAAATGTTGTCTGTCATCCTTTAAACAGTACAGTATTTGCATTTCTCTTGATCATCTGTCCCAGAGCAAAGTTCAGTAGGTTGAGGAAGTATTGTTTAAGTGCAATTGGTCTAAAAATATATCAAAGGGAAAACTACTGTATATTAACAAATTATGGAGAGGCTTTATATAGGCTTGTTGATGTCTGTAAATACATAAAACAAGGAAGTAGCAGCTTATGACATGGTTATTTCTGGAAAAGCAGAAGGTCTGATGGTCATTATTACACCATACACAGAGCCAAGAAGTTGCTTCTGAAGAAATTGTGAGTGGAATTAAGAACCCCAAAATTAGAAAATTAGAACTATTTCCATAGTGTTATGAACTCTGCTCCAGATCTTGCCTCTGCAAATCAATGATAAATCACATATTAATGGCAACGAATTTTCACTTTCTTCTCCCTCAGACTTTTCTTTAAACAAAACCCTTTTGTTATCCTTTCCAGGGAATACCTGTTCTGATGATAAGCCTGAGGATCTGACAATCTTTAGTGATTTCTGGCAGGTCTCAACATAGCATATTCCAAAACTAGTGAAGTGGTGTCAGCTCTCTTCTTCAGAAGACAGAGTAAAATATATTTACTGTATACACAGAGGAAAAAAAGCTAGAAGGAACTAAGTCAGTTAATTTACTCTCTGTATCATAGGTCATTATTACCCAGTTATATCTGTATAGAATATTTTGTGTTCAACTGCAGTAGTAAGCATCCAAATACATGCTGAGCTACAACACTCAAAAAGGTATCCAGACTTGAAGACCTCAAGAACTAAAGATGCCATTGAGAATTCCTATGGTAATTTGAGTGATAAAAAAACCTTGTTGTTTAATGTGCCTTGTTTCCTACCTGAACTTTGTATTTACGCTAAAGAACCCTGTAGGAGCCAGTATTTTCTGTGATACATTGTCAAGCTAGTTAATAATGTTAACAAGTGAACTTTAAGTCTTTGCTTCAAACATGTCACTGTAAGACACTTTCCTCTTCAAAGTTTTGAAAACATTCTTTCTAAAATGTGGAACTTGGTGTGGTGTTTCACTGCAGGCTTCACCACTGTTGCACATAGTTGTATAAGGCTGTTTTGCTTTTGTCTCTATACATACAAGGATCATATTAGGGTTTGTTTGTTTTGTTGTTTGTTGTTTGGTTGGTTGTTTTTTTTTTTGCTACAATGTCAGCTATTTGTCCAGGGAGGAGACATGGCTGCTGGTGGAGCTTTTAGTTCTAATCCCTTTGCATTTGAATGTATTAAGACATGTTTAATTAGAAGTGGCTGAGTTTATTAAGTGATTCAAGTTGTTCTGCGTGACTATCTTCAGTTTTCATCCTCACAGTTTTATTAATCTCAAAAATCTTATTATCATGGATGTATATATTTATTTCTAAATCACTGGTGATTTATATTTATTTCCAAATCACAAAAGCCCTAAAGTTTATGTTACAAGTCTCCATTCATTATTCCTTTGTTAGGACTTTCAGTTTTCAGTCCATTTAACACATTTTATTGATATTGTGTTGTGCTAATTTTCATAATGAGAATGTCATACACTATTAAGTCAACTGCTCTCCACAAATATATTGCGGATATACTATTACTTTAATCAACCAAATGTCTGTCTCATCAAACAGTGCAATAACTTTACAAGATCTGTTTGCCACAAAAATGGATTGACTGATATTCATTATATTCTAATACTTTAATTCTTTATTAATTTTATAACAGCTTTATTACCTGGAAGTTAAGTCTGACTAACTGCCCATTAGCTCTGAGTCATCCTGCTGGCCTTTGTTATTATTGGCACAACATTAGCACTTTTCCAGTCAAATGGAATTATCCTGGAATGCCTTAATTTATTAAAATAAACATGATTAGTTCTCAGGCATTCTCAGTCTTAGTTCTTAGATGTGAGGTAGATGGATTGGCTGATTTTAAATGTTTATTTCTAGTACCTGTTGTATAACATCCTGCTTGGTTACTAAGGGACTGGAAAATAGTTCAACATCATCATGTGACATAAGGACATCTGTCCAAATATGGCATAGAAATATTTCTAAAAATTTCTGTCTGTCCTGCATCACTATTAAAAATTTTATAATTTCCATCTGGCAAAGGGTTTTCATAACTGCCAGGACTATTTAGTCTTGATAGTTGTTTTTTGGTTGATTTTTCTTTTTTTTTTCTTTTTTTTTTTTCATGTTATATTGGTCCTGTCAGCTGTGGACTTTCCACTAATGTTTCTAGCTTGCCTTATCAATTTTTTCCCTTTGTAACTCCTAATTCATATGGCTTCTTACTGTTTATCTTCATTTATTATATAGTACTTTTTATTATGAATTACTGCTCACACTTGAGTAGTGAAAGAAGACACCATTTTTAGCTAAGTTATCTTCTCCTTGACTGTAGAATTACAAATTCTTGACCATGCTAAGATTTCTTCTTAAAGAAACTTCTCACTTTTTACTTTCTCACATGAATTTCAATCATCATTTTAATTACTCTTCTAGGAAACTGAAGTTGCAGGTTACTGATAACTGTAACACGTATACCGTGCTGGTGGCTTTATGAAGCAGTGTCTCCCTCATCTCTCACACTCATTTTGCTCTCTTAATGTGTTTTTTTAATCATTTAAATCAGGTGATTTAAATGGCACAATGTTCACTAGTAATAATTGCATCATTTTTTTGCATTGGTGATAATTTCATGTTCTCTGGCTTATTACCTGTTCCAGTCTCAATACATAAAATCCTGAAAACTGTCATCTTTTCATATTCTTTGCCACACTAATTCAATTTCTTCAGGGACTGCTTGAACATGTACTGTATTTGCCTTCTTAACAACTTCCTCAGGTGTTACTACATTCTCCAGCCTACTCCAGCTTATCTCCAGACCAGATGGAGGTAAGACTTGCACAGTTCTTTTAGAATTGTTCTAAGTGGTAGGATTACCATGGTGAGTGGACTTTCACAAGAGTCCCGTTAATGAAATCTTCCAAAGTCATGTGCTTCTTTGTCTGTTATCCATCTGCATGAAATCTTCCAAAGTCATGTGCTTCTTTGTTATCCATCTGACTGTACCTACTCTGAGGATAATGCTGTCTGTTCCAGAAGCAATACTGCAAAAAAGAGATTTCAGATATATTTCATCACAACATTATGTTCTCTATGCAAAATTTTCACTAGTGTGCCTTCCACTGGTATACTAGCAGAAGCCAAAAGTAAATCTCTTTTTTTTTGATGGTCTTATATGGCAGGCCCTCCTTTTAATGTTGTGCATTTTGCCTCTGTGACTCAGACTATCACATATTTTGAGGATGTGTCAGATTTTTATTCCAAACTAGTGTGTGTTTTTCTTCCTTGTTTTAGAATAGTGTGCGTAGTAAATTCAATGGGATGATATAAAGGATGTTGAGGGAGCTGTAGCATCTAGCTGATTTGTTAGTGATGTTAAAGGCTACTTTCCAGGAGTAGAGCACACTGTGTATTTTGCAGTGAGCGTTCAAATTTGGTCAGCATTCAGAAACAATAACCATTCAGAGGTGATTAACAAAAAATGTGGCTTGGACATACCTCCTTGCTTTAGTATTTTAAATCAAATGCCTTCCAAGGGCAGGGCCCTCTGCATAGTTCTCCTCTCTGACTTCCTCTTTCCTTCCTGAAGTAAAATAATTATCACTGTGGATTCTCCTGTCTGCAGCAGGTGCTCTCATCAAAAACTTTCTTTAATCCACCTATGTTACAATTAAGCCTTTAAAAAATTATTTTAGTGATCTTACTGCTTAAACCTGCCAATTAGCACAGACTAGAGAGGAAACTGTAAGAAAATAATTATGTCTTTCCATAGGTTTTCCCACCTGAAAACTGAAGTATTGATAGATGATGAGCAGAGAGGAAAAGACAGCTGACAAAATTCGCCTGCACCTCTTCCTTCATGGGCTTGCAGTCTGGTTTATAACTGAGGAAGGAGAGGAGCAAAAAGCAAGCAGAATTAGAATTTTAAATGCAGAGTTTTCTTTTCCTAATTCCTGACTATTTTGTGCTCTGTTAGAATGGTAATCTTGTACAGATTTAATCTGGTATTTTCCAGTGATAGAGACTCAAAACCTAATGATGCCTGAGTGTCACACGTTTCCTGTGGTCTTGATATGATTTGTCCTGATCATGTTGCTCAAGAAATCCTTAGATCTCATGAGTACATAAGAACATTTATTTCCTTCCTGAATGAAGATCACAGAAGTACTTTCCATAAAAGCCTGTACAGTCCTACTGTAGTAGCAGGATTATGTTTGAGATGATAAAAGCAGAGAAAGTACTAAGAAAGAGTCGCAGTGTCTGAGCCCCACAGTCTTTCTGAATCCAGACTTGTTTGGATGTTTAGAAAATGAAATTGTCACATGGTTGCTGATTACATAGTGACTGAATTGTTTGAGACTTCGTGTGCTTTGGGAGATAGGGTCTGCAGCTGGGAAAGCCCCAGTGTGTGACTGGTACAGCTGTGTTTGATAGTGTGATGAAGCTTTCCTGCAGACCTGAGTATTTCACCACGTTGCATCTGTACTGACGGGTGTCTGCCTGTTGCAGCATTTGAGTAACTGCCAAACATTCCCAGTCTTTCAGACTTTGCATCAGCATCTGAGCTGCTTGAACTCTGATGATCTTTTGCTGATAAAGCGATGGGGAAACAGTACCAAGTGCAGTGAAGAAAATTTCTCTTTAAGGGTGAATACAGTAGCTTTAAGTCATCTGTATTTGTGCCATTCTGCCAAAGGATATAAATAAATGGTTAGGAAAAGGGGAAGGTTGGACTTCTGCTTTTCTTCAAGCTATTTTTATGCTTATCCATCCCCATCTTGTTCCTAAGTTTCCTCCTCCTGTGGCATCTTGACAGCAATCAAGATGGTGAGTTGTTTGTGATAGGAGCTCTTTCTTACTTACTGGTACAGTGCCAAGGATAACAAGACCCAGTTCCTTATGGGGTTTATAAGATTTTTTTGTAATACAAACCTGTGATTCCAATTAATCATTTGTTGGTTGACTCATTTTGACCCGTTGCGTTGTTCTAATGCGTAGAAGCTTTAGACAGTGGGTCATGCAAACTGTCCCTGTATTCACACAGGAAAAGGGAGATGCTGTACTGTGGCTTTGAAGTGGCCCCTCGGAGGGTTGCAAAACAGGCTTCTAGCTACATGGTTGGAAATTTGGATCGTTAACGATTGCAAAGCGTCACTATAATGACTTCACCTGATTAGTAGTCAAACTTCTTCAGAATTCTGCCACTCCCTGAAGATTTTTCTAACACACTGTGGACTTCACTGTCTCTCCCAGATATGAACTCATAGTGCAGCCTGGTAGTGAGCAGCAAGCTCCATGACATTCCAAGAAACCATCTCTTCTGGGTTTTAGGGTACCAATTACATGCTCCTTAGAATACTATGATCCCTGACCCTGAGCTACTAAGAAATAATTAATCTGATTTACAGAAGGAAAAAAAAAGCCACTGAATCACCAGTTTAAAAGGTTTTATATATTGTGAGAAAAATGCGCTGGTTTTCACCATTTGTAAAATATTTTCAGGATAGTGCCCCTTGAAAATACATTTAGCCTTTTCTTCTCAGATTTATCATCTGTTTCTTTTATATGTGTAGTGTCCTGTTAGAATCCATTGTAGCTCTGAAATTTCTCCTCTATTGCAAAACTTCTGGATTTGAGTTTGGATTATAATGATGCTGCTTCAATCTTCCTACCAAAGCTTTGCAATACGTTTACGATGTATTTTACTCTAGATATGTATCACCTCATGTTTCTAGAGACTATGTAGGGCTTTTTCTCTGATATTTAATTAATTGTTTCAAAATGCCTAATGAGGTGAGATATTGCTAGGAGGTGTTTGAGAGAATTTTGGTCTAGTGTTTAATTTTATACTTGCAATTTGTCACACACTGTGGTGAAAGGAGCTGTGGTGAAATGCTGTATAGCATGTTAACCTTACCTTGCTTAATTCAAAGTGTAAGCTGTGTAGACAAGATTTAATGTTTGTGTTCAGGGTTGCTTGTTGTAAGTGGCAGAAAGGAAAGTTAGTTGTACAAATAAATGTCACTTTTAAAATACAGAACTACATTATCTGTCTGTAGATATATTATTTACTCATATAACATAATTTCTTTATATAATATTTTTTTTAAAAAATCCCCTTGTGAGGATTTTTGTGAGGCACCTCTAGGGCCTGCTACTTCAAAAGTCTAGATGTTCTCTGCCTTCACTCATTTCATAACAAAGACCAACCTATGCCTTAGTTGATCTAGTTAATTAGTCAAAGGACAGCGAGAGATGACATAAATGTTTGATAGAGCGTGTAGTAAGGATTAGCACGACAGCAAAAAATCATGAGATGAGCTATTATTATTCCCCTAATTTGTTGGTTCCTGATTTCTGTATGTTATATATATTTCTCTATATTGCGTTTGAGGAAGTAGTCAGATGAAAGGTCACAACTGTTTTACGAAAGTGGGTGAATCATACGGGTTCACTGTGTACAGGCAGTGGATGCTCAGTGTATTTGGACTGTGCATTCCTCTATTAGTTTGCCATCTGTTCTACTGTGGGAACCTAACTTAAGAGATTAGTTCAGCTGCAGATCAGTTAGTTAGAAATGGTGTTGCAATGTAGGTTTATGGACTTGAACAGGAAATTACGTAGTTCATTTAAACTGCACACTCAGTACGAATTTAGGCTGCATCCCCAAAATCTTTGAGATTTAATTTAGATGAGCAGGTATTTGCCTGACAAAAGTAGAATGTGGGGAGTGTGCCCATTGCTTTGGTCATGAGATGGAGAACATGCTCTCCTCCCTGACTTTCGTGATTGTATGCAAATGTCATACCTTAAGGATATGTTGCCTCCCCAAATTCACGTTAAGATACATACAGTGAAGTTGGGCTTGGGAACAGGATCTCTGTGACAGCTTGTGTGTCCCAGAGCAGCAGTTTCACTCTTGCTTTCCCATCATTGGCACTGAGATGGGAAAACTCCCACAACTGGGGTTTGAGGAAGACAGATGGGGAAAATCACTTGTCTCAGACAAAAATTTGGAGTAAAATAATCACCAAAGATTGCAATCAGGATGATGGAAGAGCCTGGGTTAGTTTTGTTTGTTTTTTCTTTAAAATTGACCAGGGCAAGGTTGACACATTTTAAAATGCCACATCTGCTCGGTTGTTTGGCTAACATACCTAGTTCTCTCTTACCACTGAATTATATAAGGTGGTGGGATTTAGCCAGCCTCACATGCTTCACCACAGGGTGGTAGGTCATTTAACAGTATGAGGAACATAATATGGTACTTAGGGAATCTTGTCTGTCTTCTTTTTCCCCTCTCCAAAAAAGACAATTTCATGCTCATGGGAAGGCATTGTGCTAGCACTTCTGGGAACTGGCACTTTCTTGTTATCCCCCAAACAGATAAAATACGTGTGGTTACACTGCAGGCTTTCCTCTTGCTGGCGTGACAGCGTCTCTGTTCTCAGGTGGAAATGAAACCTTTAGGGCTGAAAAAGCAGTTCAGGCCCACTCAGGCGTTTAGCCCGTTGTTATTACATCTCCTTGCTGAGAAAGCAAAACTTTAAATAAAACCAGAGAATTCCCTATAACTTCAGCCAGAGCAGACAAGAGCACAGGTTATCAATACTGATGCAAAGGTGAAGCCCCATCTGCTAGAGGTGTTATCTTTTACTTGAGACAACTGATGTCCTTCTGGCAACTCACACAGTCCAGAACTTTAAAGCTGACTAATACAGCCCCAGGCACAGCTGTGATATAGGAAGGGGACTGCATGTACATTAAGCAATCATGTGACTAGGTACTGCTATATGGAGTGAAGTAAAGAGAGAGACAGTCCTATTTGTAATACTGGTAAATCTGCTGTAAAGTACTTAGAAACTCAAGCCTTATTTAGAATCTTAGGAGTAGCACTGAACTTCTGTAGGATGCTCTGCAACCGAAAGCTAAGCAATATTTCCTTCATTTTGGGACTGAGGCCTTGGGTTTCTTCTAACGACAAGTCTAATTGCAGCTCCTCTGCTCTGCCCTTTAGTTGGCTTAATGTAGGCATCCGAGCTTGAAAGTTGTACATTGTGCAAAGGGAGTTCAAGTTTGGTTTTCTCTTACTACACCTACAAGTGGAATGCCAGTCTGATGTGCTCACAAATGAAAATAAACACTAAGCAGAATAAGTAGAAGCACTGTTGGACACAAAGGTTCAGTATAACTTGGGCACCATAACTTCATTCTTATAATGCCATCTTGAAGATTTTTAAATTTTTTTTAAGCAGAAATAAATCTAAATAAATCTATTTTTCAGCCTCTCCTTTTCAGGTGATGTAGGATTAATGAATATGGAACTGAACAAATTTTGTAAATTTTACAGTGCTTGTCTTTGGAATTACCCTGTAACGTATTTATTGACTATTGCTTCATTCTAGCAGCCACTGTATTTTCTGCAGCTAAAAGAAGGTTTTAAATCTTGATTTGGAATTCAAACTGACAAAAATGGGAAGAGAGAGAATATCTCTCTAAAATGTCTGTAATTACTTGACTTCAAATATGAAGGCATTATGCAGTATAGGATCTTAAAAGTTATTTTATCCCCTCTTGATAGACACAGAGCTTATCTCTTTTTGAGATAAAAATTTACAATAATCAAGGGAGAAAGTTAAGACTACTGATTCCCCTTAAATTTGTTTTTACAATTATTTGTATAAATTCTCTTCTTCTATGACCAGTTTAAGCTGTTTTTTTCATATGTAATTGCATCCAAGGGGAAGATGCATCTGGGTTAAAGGTACGTGTTTGTGTGTGTGCTTGAATATTCCATTATTAACTAGTGACGTGAGTTCCTGAAATCAGGAGGTTTTATTGATGCCCTTTATTTTACATAATTTTATGTTAAAGAAATTATATTGTATTTTAAAAGTCAAGCACATCAGCAATTCTAGAAAAAAAAAGTGCAGGCTTCTTGGTTATTCGAACAATGTGTACTAAAGGGCAATACTGAGTCCTCTTGAGAGAGGAGAAGCATGTATGCAGAAGGAAAAGAGCTGAGTTTGGGAACTAAAACAGAAAAACCACAGAGTGAGTAGGAAGCATATCTTGGGTAGGAGTAAAGAAAAGCTGAGCAAGGGCTCTTGGGGCAGCATCCTACTTTATCAGCTAAGGACACTTCTGACTGTCTCATTTGTTTGATTCTCACACAGCTGGAAAAGATCTGACCCTGTAAAAGGGCTTGTTAGTTTTATCGTGAAAGTATAGCTGATAAATAAATTGGGAGGGGAAAAAAGAAAAACAAACAAAGAATAAAGTCAGTTCTTGTTTCTGCCTTCTGTCTGTGGGAGGTTTCTGCCCCTTCAGCTAGAGCTCAAGCACTCAAACAGGTTGAGGACCTGTTTTGGGCACAGCTGAGAGGCTGAAACTGTGGTGAGGAGAACAGCCTGGAAACAGCATCGGAAGTCTCCTAAAAATGATCTGGCACTGATGATAAGAGTTTGTGTGCTCTCAGCAGCAGAGGTGCTACAGAAGAGTCCTGCTCCTACCCTGTCCACTGCCTCCTGTCCCCAGGCTGTGGCAAAGGCTGATCCCACAACCTCTGCAGCTGTGCTGTGGCTGATGGGCTGGAAAGTCCAGTGAGCAAGGTGGAAGTGGGTAACAGGCATAAGCTGAAATGATAAATTAATGCTAGTTATTAAAACTATCAGTAAAACTAATGATTATTTGTGTGTGAACTTGATAATAATTAAACCAGTTACTATTTTAGAGTAAAATTCCATACCTGTGTGTTCTGACTGGAAAGACCTCCAGAATCCCAAGTTTTGTCTAGGTGGTCAGGTAAAAGTGTTAAAAGCTAAATAGTTCAGCTGGTGAGAAAGTTAAATGTGCTTCAGCAGCACTTAGTGACCAGATTCAGCCTCCACTGGAGCTGTGGTTTCACAAACACTTCTTTCTCACAATATTGCCATCCACTTATGGTTCATCCTTGCTTGCTTCCCAGCTTTACCAGCATATTCCCTTGTGCCAGTATAACAGTTTGTGTGACTGCACAGTGAATTAGATCAGGAAACTAATCCAGTTTTTAAAAAATCCTTTTTTGAAAGGGCAGGGGAAGGTGGTTTTCCTCAATACAGTTCAATGTGTGCCATACCAGCAGCTGTCTTGGCACAAACAAGGTTGTGGTGTAAGGTGGGAATAAGCTGGAGGGAACAAGATATTAAAGCCAGTGCTGTTGCTGAAAGAGATGTTTGTGAAAATACACCTTGTTATGGTGCAGAGAAGCAGGAAAAAGGTGTAGCCAACCCTTCTGGGAATTGCTGGGTTGTATGTGGTCATTTTGCTCAGAACAGGGACCTAGCTCCAAGTACCTGTGGACCCCCATTCAGATCCCTGTTTTCTGTAGCAGGCTGAACAGAAATCCCATTGCTTCTGAACTCTGGAAGAGTGAGCTGTGCTAGGCTGGAAAGGATGTAATTTTGTTCACTGATAGAAAGAAAAGAAAAAAAAAAACTTGAAATTTTCTGTATGATACTGTTGTTCTTTGATGCACTCATCTCATTGTCCTTTTCTCCATTGTACCCTGGGAACTGCTGCCACAGGAGATACTGCAAATGGCCCATCATGCTACACAGATGTGTCCCTTCCAGGTATTCAACTCAAATCTGCCATTCCTTGTGCTGTACATCAGCCCTCCCGGACTGCAGTGGCTGCACAGACAGCTTGTTCACTCCCTTCCTGTGTATCTCATGGATTTCCCCGCACTGTAGTTCCCTCAGGTACAGAGGTTCCTTACCTTCCTTTTCCCAGGTGTAGTAGAGTAAGATTTTGCTCTTTATCCAGTGCTTTCTACTGTGAGAACTACAGTTCTCACAGCTAGGTAAGCACCTTCTAATTTCTTACACAGAAAAATAGACATAGTGATTGTAGCAGCTTGACTGAGATCACAGCCTGCTCTCCATCAGAGCATGGAATAGTTAAATAGCTCTCCTCACTTCAGGGCACTGCCCAAGACATCTGCGTCTTAACAAGAGACCATTCCTTTTGGCAACTTGATTTGCTTATTTTTGTAGTTGCACGTAATGTTTCTGTGGTACATATTTTCCATTAATATGGGCTAATTGGGTCATTAAATAATGTTAATGAGAGACAACCAAATTCTGCTCTATGTCTGCATGCATCTCTCATTGCACACCTGAGACCACACTCACCTGTATCAGTTCTCTTACTCCAGTCCAAAGTTCTTCTGGTGCTGTTATTACCAAAGTACACAGTGCTGTCCTTGTGCAATGTGGATAGATGCCTGCTAAACCCTTTTGATATTGTGAAGCTCACTTCACTGGAGCCCTAAGGAAAGAGGCTCATCTCAGAGTCACAAATCGTGAGGAGCCTGCACACTAAGTCAGTTACTTGATTCAGAAACCTAAATGGGATCAGAGTTGTGTCATAGGAGACAATGAGAAGGTGATGATATTAAAGAATAAAGAAAAATAATTATCCCCTGACATTTTCTTTAATAATGTTATTATCAGTTTTATTATAAAAACTCGTTGATCCCTTCAGTTCTGTGCATCGTCTGTTAGCAGGTCAACTGCTTGAAGCCTTTCTCCAGTTTTTACTCAGTTCTCAGTTGGGCAACTTTCCCATCAAAGTTGTTGCCATTTCACCTGAGTAAGAGGACCAGTAAAAAGGAGAGAGCATTTTAGGATTTGTGCCATGTAGGGCTGTTAAGAGTCTTTAAGGCTTCTCCTTAACGCCCCAGCCCGACGGAGAAGCAAGAACACCCCCTTGGCTCTGCCTGGTGCTCGCAAGCGTGCTCACACCCAAGGTTATCGTTGCCGTGGCTGTATGTTGATGCTCCTATCTATGTCCTAGTAAATCAGTAATGTGCCTTTTTTATCCTCCTCACTCTACTACACAGAGTCCTCTTATCTTCAGGTTGTCAGATTTCTAAACAGGGTTGAAGCCTTGAGTCTTCCCTGCCAAATGCAGTGTGTCCAGGAGGTTACCTTGTACTGTCCTCTAGTGGTAAAACATTCTGCTTGCGACCTTCTCTCAAAAGCAGGGTGCTTGCAGGCACTGCCTTCTCTCTGTTATTCACACGTTCCTACTGTTCTTGAAGAACCATCTTGCTTTGAAAAGGTTGCCTAATAATAACAAAAACATTTAGGAAGAAGTTCTTAGCAGAGGAACTTTGTAACGAAGTTGATGTGCACTGTGGTTGCGGTGCTTTGCTGACATAATTCGGTTTCAGGTTTACTTTTAAGTTTTGATTGGCTACCTCAGCCATTCTTCTGTGTTCTTCCTTGAACTTAAAAGTGGAAGAATATTTGTTGGAGAAGTACAAAACAAGTTATTGCTCTGTTTCAACTGTAAAGTGTTGTCAAAATTTTGGATATTGTTTTTCCCTACCATTTTCAGTATGGAGAGTGGAGTGACAATAATAGTTACTTCATCACTGTTCAAGGCCAGGCTGGATGAGGCTTTGAGCAACCTGATCTAGTGGAAGATGTCCCTGCTGATGGCAGGGGGGTTGGAACTGGATGATCTTTAAGGTCCCTTCCAATCCAAACCATTCTGTGATTCTATGATCACTGTGTTTGAGGGCTGCTGATGGAAGCATGGTCCTCGGTGCAAGAATACAGAGTGTAAAAACCAGTAATACATTGCCTGCTACAATAGAACCAAACTCTTTGAGAGAATCCTGTCTCAGGAGTGGTATTTTTTTATATGTTTGTTTAAATCACAGTGAGTTCTTGCAATATGTAGATCACCAGTTTTAAATTCTTTGTTTTTCAGTAAATTCTTACCAAGTATCACAGACTCCAAAGAAAGATGGAGGCTAAGGAAGAAAACCTAACAGATTTCAAATGATTATTTTCCTTTCTTTACTTTTCATATAGGTATATTAGAATATATTTTGTTAATACGTTTAGACCTAAAATATGAAACCACTGATTAATTAGTGTTAATCAGTTGTTGATTTAACCTTTAAATTTTTTTAAAAAATTAATTCTTTTGAGATAACTAGGAAGTAATAATAATTTCAAGTTACTTTCTGGTAATTAATGATATACAGGTGAAAATTCCACCAGTTACCCTGTTGATAATTAATAACTCTTCTAATAGAAGAAAATTCAAATGCATTTTTCTGCACTCTTCTACAGGAATAAGTAGACAAAGAAAGTTCCTAAGAAACTGAGCATCACCTCCAGCCAGTGTCACTTTTTTCCCCAAATGGAGCAGTAATCTGAGGGTCTTTAGATTTCCAGAGTACAGCAATTAGGTAAGACTTAATAATTTTCATGAGTCCAGACTGATGAAAAGGTGTCACTGTACAGAAGAAAAATCAGCGTTCAGGTTGCTGTTAACTCTTGGAAAAGTTTTCATCTATATAAATTCCAGATGGAGCCACTGCTGACTAGTAATTACAGCTCAGAGCAGTCCAGTTTTGTTTGTTTAACCATGAACACTGATTGTCCTTTGACCATCAGGAGAGATTGCTAAGAATTTGGTTGCCGTTTGCCCATCACTTAGCACTGACCTAAAAGCTGCCAGTAGACAGAGCTGCCTCATGGAAAACGTATCCTGCCTTCAATTCTTCACTAAGTATGGAAGAATTAACCTACACCTTACTCTTACCAGAACTTTTCGTACAGATCTTTCAAGTTTGTAAGGGTCAAGCCCTTTAAAAAACTATTTAACGGGTAGCAGTGACAAAGTGATTTTTGCAAATAAATTACTCTAAATTAATACTGCTAATACTTTGTCAAGAAGTTTATCCCTATGTTTCCCCTCTATTTGTTCATCCTGTCTTCAGATTTTTTAGTTTCTCAGTCCTTTTGTGCTGATGTATGTTTCCAAATAAGCTGTATTTTTCTGTACAAGAAAAAGTTTAGATGTGACAGTAAAGATAAGGAATTTATAACAAATACTGTAGATACTACTGATTTATGTTAGTAAATTTAGAAATCTTTTTCTCCCTGCTCTTACATGAAGATCAAACCACTTAGTACCAGGATTTACTACTGATTCTCTGGAATTCCATATTGATATTGATTGGGGAGTCTATTTACTATGCAGATAAAAATAAATAGTGCAAATAGAGTTAAGGTTAGAGAAAATATTTGAATAGAAGATAGTAGGTGTGAAAAGTACATGTTTGAATGGCAAAATAATTAGAATGAGATTCTGGGTTGACACACACACAGAATCACAGAATTGTAGGGGTTGGAAGGGACCTCTGGAGATCATCCAGTCCAACCCCCCTGCCCAAGCAGGTTCAAGTACAGCAGGTTGCTCGGGAAAGTGTCCGGGCGGGTTTTGAATATCTGCAGAGATGGAGACTCCACAGCCTCTCTGGACAGCCTGTTACAGTGCTCTGGCACCTTCAGAGTAAAGAAGTTTTTCCTCATCTTCAGATAGAACTTCCCAGTTTGTGCCTGTTGCCCCTTGTCCTGTTGCTGAACACCGCTGGAAAGAGTCTGACCTCATCCCCTTGACACCCACCCTTTAGGTATTTATAAGCATTGATGAGATCCTGTTTCAGTCTTCTCCAGGCTAAACAGACCCAGGTCTCTCAGCCTTTCCTCATGAGAGAGATGCTCCAGGCCCCTCATCATCTTCATAGCCCTCCACTGGACTGTCTCCAGTAGTTTCTGGTCTTTCTTGAAGTGGGGAGGCTGGAACTGGACACAGAACTTGAGATGTGGCCTCACCAGGGCACGGTAGAGAGGGAGGAGAACTTCACTCAACCGCTTGGCTATGGGCTTCTTAATGCACCCCAGAATACCATTGGCTTTCTTGGCCACAAGGGCACTTTGCTGGCTTATGGTTGCACATTATACCTCCATGGAAGTGAGTAGGCCTATACCAATTCACATGAGTTGAAAACCAAAATAATGAAGTTAAGCTTAAGAAAAAAAGGCAGAACTACAGATGGGACTTGGAGCACACAGTGAGGAAGTCTGTAGGTTGCAGGAAAAATATAGAGCAGACATGACACTAGTGCTTCAGCCACTGGAGTATTTTTTTTTTCTCTCACTCTGTCTGATAGTTGGCCATAAATGGTTTCTTACATGCACAAGAACATGGAATAGTCGCTGAGTAAGTCTCCAGTCAGGTTAAAAAATACACTGGAATGGTCCAGCCGCTGGATGTCTCTCTTGTTCTGCTTACACGAATGAGGACTGGCCTTTCGGAGTGAAAAACCAACATCTGGAAGGTATGTGGGTCAGTATGGAAAGCCAGCTGTAGAGTGCTGCCCAGCTGGCTGGAGTGATATGACACCAGTCACCACCACCATGTAGCGGAAATGCTCCTGGTACATTTTCTTTATTCCTGCCGGGGGTTTCTGGCTCAGGTCAGTTGGAACTGGCAGTAACTTCAGCTAGACAAGAACCAGATTTTCTTTTTCTGTGAAAGTCTGCACATTCTATTTATGTCCTTATTCTGAAAAGAATGAAGAGAGACACATTCAGATCTTGCCATGAAATCTTGTTCTGGAAAAATAAACATTAGGAGAGACTTTTGGTTACCTTTCTGAGTCAAGGGTACAGGACTAGGTCTTTGTTTTGCTCAGCTTCATTACTTAAGTAATGGAAATCTTTTTGCATGCGTATTATTGGCTCTTGTTTGTTTGATGCACCAAAAGTAAATGAATGCAGGAAAATGCTTAAGAAATCTTTTTGAGGTTAAGAACTTCAAGGTCTCTGACTTGTGTAGAATCAAAGAGTTTCATACTGCTTTGTAGCAGATAGCTTTCAATGATCAGAAATAGAGGGAAGAACAGAGTGAAGCCTCAGGCAGTAATTTCAGGAAGACCTATGAAGGTGGGCACTGAGAATTTAGGGGTTCAGTGATTTAGCTAGGATAATGCAGGAACTTGGAGTTAAGGAGGAATGCAATAGAGATCTTTAAGTTTCAAGGTCATGTGGTGACTGGATAATTTTTTCTATTCTTCAGTTCTCCACGCTATTTTCAGAAAGGGTTTCATCTGTTTGTTGTGATAGATAGTATGTTTCCTTATATTAATACTATTTGTTTAATTCTTTAAGATAAAACCAACTTAGATTACAAATTCTGAATGCTGAAAGTCTGGGATCTTTCAGAATTTTGCTGGATTTCTTTTCTGTATCTCTCAGTATACATTACTTTTTACGTTAATGGTCAGCCAGTATTTGAGCTCCTCTAGTTTATTTCTGTCAAAAATGTTGATATGAAGTGATATATCTTTGTGTACATTCTTTGTAATCAAACTGGGATTAAACTGAGGTCCTGTTTCCCTGAATGTAGCAGGAACAAAGACAATAGGAAACAGCTCCTTTGGCAGTAACCCAAGCCCCGCTTTTCAATCATCGCTGCACTCAAGAAAACTCTCGCTCCCTTTTTCTCTCTTTGTGGGAATTTGGGTGTTGGGGTTTTTTTGTTGTTGTTGTTTGTTTGTTTTCCCCTACATATGTAACATTTCTGACTGGGTCACTTACACCATTTTGCTGAAATTATATACACACCTTTGTGTTCGCATCCACGTGGCTCAGATTGTTTTTTTAATTTGCCTCTCTTGTGGCTGGTGCCTGGGAGGTTATCCCTATTTGTCTGCATTTTCTTTTTGCCCACAGTTATAGATCAAAACCATTTTCCTCTTTAGGACTAAAAACCAGGTTCATTACACTGTTTCCTGTTGGTTTTCTCTGTAGCCATTAAGGAAAACAGGCAGGGAAAGTACGGCTCCCACTTCTTTGTAAAAGGTGGGGTTATTAACCAATCTATTACTCTATTTGAAATGTGCTGTTATCAATTCCTTTGAGCTTCACTTCTTTTTAAAGGACCCAAATGGCATTTGGTCATCCAAGAAATTTTGTTTTCTCTTATCTCAGACAGTGAAATTTTAAGAATATCAGAAGTGTTAACAGTTGAAACTAAGCCTTAAACGGGGGATGTATCGCTCATTGCCATGTTCTTAAAGCCTGGGGCAGGCAAACCTGCATCTTCCTATACTGAATATTTTAAGGCCTCTACTCCTTCTGGATTTTAGCTTTTCCAGGTTAGTATCAGGAAAGATTTTTGCCTAATCCTGATTATGTATAAAAACAATAATCAGAAGTGGTTATTTAGTGCAAGAGCCAGATTGTATGGTTGTTATCTTAGACTGGCAGTGGAACCCCTGGAGAGTTATTTAATTTTGTAAATTAGTATGCAATTAGGAAAGGAATTCTGCTTTGAGTTTTTTTGAGGATGGATGTTTGGTTTTTTCCCTCACCAAAACCAAGAATAAGCATCATCATAACATATGGTTTCTTTCTATAGCTTTCAGCTAGATTTAGCGATTGCTTCAGAGTTCAATGTTAATTATCCTGTATTGTATCTTGCAACAATATTTGTCCTATTGTTGTCAGAACTCCCTATGTGGATCTATTAAAATTATGCAAAAGGAGACATGAAGGGAAAGGGATAATAATGTACACAGATGATTACAGTACAGAGATCTGAAGTTCCAGTGTATTTTTAGTCAAAAGCAAATGTCTGACTAATTCAAGAATTATGGAAGAAAAGTGGATCTGTAATTATGTTCATAATTAGAGAGGTCCTTTTTTGGTACTTAATCCAAATAATGTAAAACATGTAGGTTTCTGAGCACCAGAGAAAACATCAAAGCTGATAATGTAGGAGGTTATTGTGGTTCAGGGAAAGGAGCGGGGGGAGGACTGGATTCTAAAATAGTGAAAATCAGCATAGCTGAGTTAGAGTTCTTTATTGATGTACACTGGTTGAAAATTGGTTTATGACTTCAAGTTGCATAGAAACAAAGCAAACCAAAGAAACTGTTATGAAAGCATCCATCTAGGAAAACATTGTGGGAAGAAAAATACAGTGAAAACAGAACTCTTTCTAAATTAAATTTACTATTCAATTTAATAAAGTTTCCTAGTGGGGAGTTCCTGGAAAATGTGGACTGAAATGTGAAGCAAACTTTGATGGTATATTTACAATAACTAAATTTCTTTTTTTTTTTTTCCCTTTTCATTACTTCTAAAGAAGCTTTCTAGAGAAAAATGCCTATGCTTCATAACTGCCTTAAGAAGCATTTACTATGGTTGTTTCCAAAGGAACAGCTTAATAGTGTCATAAATATCAAAAGTTAATAGACTCCTAAAAATGAGGAAAATTGCCTGTACGTGATTGCTGCTTATACAGAAACAGCTACTCTCCAAACTGAAACTTTCTCTAAACTTTCTCTCTAGGCCTGTTACCTATTACTGCATACTTTGCTGTCTTGTTCCTACTTACTTGAGCTGTTTTGAATCAGCAGTGGGTAGAGCAATACTTAAATGAAATTTACTTTAGGGTAAAACATGATCTAACAAATTATAGAAAATAAACGATATTAAGCGTAGCTTGTGACTATAAGGAGATCAGAAATGGTCTAATAGGGACACACTTTTTTTGAAAATGCAACAGCTATGCCACATCATCATAAAGCCATGCTTATGGCTGGCTTTGAAGAAAAGATAAAATCTTTCAAATAGGTGGCTTCCAGAAAGGAGTCTGAGAAAAATGATTTTTTTTCTTGTATTGAGTTGCTATTTGGTAGGCAGTGGGAGCTGCTTCTCCTTTATTTTTACTGCTTTTTTTTTTTTCTCCTTGAGTTTAATTTTAATGGTGTTAAGACATCTAACAACCTTGGCACCTAGCAGCTTTTACTAAAGCTATAAAATCATTATTTTCTGCAGAGACTTGGTAATGTGTGTAAGTGTCATAATGGCCGTACTTGGAGAAAACAAGTGCTCTTTCCTTAGAGGTGCAGGAAAGCCCAGCTGCTGGCAAATTAATTTACATTATGCTTTACTCTTCTTCCATATAGCATTTCTGTTGTACGTGGGGGGGCTTATCATTATTAAACAGCTCACAGGATCAGGCTTATGAAAGGACATACGAAGTATGAAAAGACATGAAAAGACATGCTAGAAAAATGGGTCTTCCTCTTAGGATTTCATAACAGGCTTTGAGTCCTGGTGGACTTTCCATGGCTAGAGCCTTAAACCAGTCCCAAATGCAGTCGAGCTGATTTTACAGCAGGCAACAGACAGGTGCTGGTTTATGGCATGGAACAGTCTCATGAAAGCTGTTGGTACTTTCACAAATAAGCTGGTTCTGCCTGGGAAGTGCAGGGGAACTTGGCTGAGAGAGTTGGGGCTGTTCAGCCTGGAGAAGAGAAGGCTCTGGGGAGATCTTATAGCGGCCTCCCAGTACCTGAAGGGGCTACAAGAAAGCTGGGAAAGGACTTTTCATAAGGGCAGTTAATGACAAAACAAGGGGAAATGGGTTTAAACTGAAAGAGGGCAGGTTTAGATTAGATATTAGGAAGAAGTTCTTCACTGTGAGGGTGGTCAGACACTGGAAGAGGTTGCCCAAGGAAATTGTGGATGCCCCCTCCCTGGAAGTGTTCAAGGCCAGGTTGGATGAGGCTTTGAGCAACCTGATCTAGTGGAAGGTGTCCCTGCTGATGGCAGGGGGTTGGACCTCGATGATCCTTAAGGTCCCTTCCAACCCCAACCATTCTATGATTCTAACTGATTTAGTTTGGGATGTCCACATCTCTATTTGGAGTGCCCATAGATAGAAGCTAAGAGGCCCCTACCCTACTCTTCTTTACTGTTCCTGGTTTTGGTAATTTCATTTTATGTGTAGACAGCTGATCATCATGTTAGATGTGTGTTTCACATTCATCAGGTCTCCTAAATTCTTTGTCAGTGGGGAAGAAACATTCATAAAGTTGTGTATCCACTGGCAGGTTTTAGAAATCTGTTATGTAACGTTTTATGTAGGAGCTTTTATCAAAACCTTTATTTTTGAAAGGTAGTTCTAGAAGTACATTGTTACTAGTAACACCCCTGGGAGACTGGTTCCCTCCAGAAAATGTATGTCTCCTTAGAAATAAAGATGAGATGCTGTAGTCTTGACTGAAGGGTGAGTTTCTAATTCCCTCAGCTGCTGTTTTTTGACAAATCCATCCCTGATGCTCCGTTGCAGGGTGTAGTGTACAATAATGAGAAACGTTTTTTCTCCTTGAGGCAACAAGTAAGCCTCTCCCCTTTTCCCTCCATTCAACTGTGGTTAAACAAAAAACATCATAGAAACTTAGAAGGAAGAATAGAATTCAACACATATTTCTTCTAATCACTACGTACAATATAAAATACAATTTAATCCCCCAACAGTTCTCTTTAAAACGTGCGTATCTTCTTTCCCCGCTATGCGAGTCTGAAATAACAAGGCAGGAACCAGACATGCGATTCGGCTGGCTCTGGTCTTCTCTTGCTCTGCTGGGGCTGTCAGCATCAAAATCTCTATTACCTCTCCCTCACTTCATTCTGGGGGCCCTTTTCTACTCCTGTTCTCCTTCTTCCACTGATCATTCCCTCGTCCTCATGTCACTTTTTTTTTTCTTGGTTCTCTGACAGCTTTTCAGTTTGCTCCACAATGGCAGGATTGGACCTACTGTATATTTTGTTCTGGCTGGCTGGGGAAGCTGAAACTTAGCATCCCTTGGATTTCTCTGGGTGTTGTGTAATTAAATTGTCTAGAGTGTTAATCATCATTTGATTATTCTGACATTCTTGATGAAAAAATATGTACATTAAAATCATAATGTAATTACAGAATTTTTTTTTAGCATGATTATATTTCTTCTCAGTGACATTAAAATTATTTACTATTCCCAATCTTTATATATTATTTTGACAGATATGCAGTGGGCTATGAGTAATTTTAAGGTGGCACAGTTTACTCCATGCAGCTTAAATGCAAGGATTTTCCGCCTCCCCTTTTGCCCCATCACATTTTATTATTAATGGACGCATTTGAATTGTCAGCTTTTCCAAAGCCTTGGTGTATGGGCTGGAGTGATCAGATTAATTTAATTGCTTAACCACGTCTTTGCTAACTAGGAGTACTGAACACCCTCTTGTTCTTGCTTTATCTTTTCCCTAGCAGTTCTGGGGGGTTCTTTTGTTTGTTTTTGGTTTTGTGTGGGTTTTTTTTAATTCATCTTGTTAGTTTAAACATAAGAATTCCAAGCTAAAATAGCCTGTAATATGGAAATGTAGGCTTCCACGAGCTGTGTGGGCTAGGAATAAACTTTTGACTTTGTCTGGAGGCAGGATGCTAAGACGGCTCAGCTGGCAGGTTAATGATGATTGTCATGAATATTAAATGATAGAAACAAAACAAAACTCCCAGAGAGACACTTAGGTACAAATCTTACACAGCAACACAACCAGATCAGACAGCTGGTTCTCTGTAGACTTTCTTGAAAGAAAACAGTGCTGAGGCATACTAGGATGACTTTTGTAAACCGGAAAGCAAATTTGTGATGCACTGTTTGAAAGTTAGAGGTCTTAATGATTTATAGCTTGAAGCAGAAATCTGTTCTTTGAAGTAGATAAATAACAGGTAAATTATATGTGTGCTGCTCTCCCTTGTATTAAGTGTTTCAGAATATCTTTAAGCTTTGTGCTTGCTAAAAATGTGTCCAAGGGGTAAGCCTGACTGTTAAAGTTCATACTAGCTCTCTGGTGTGCAGCTATAGTCCCTCTTCTTCCTCTGAAGTTCCTCTAATCTCTTTGGTTTTTTTCCTCCCTGAAAAGACCATGTTGCAGGGCACTACAGTTGGTTTTGCTACTTTCTTGTGATTTGTTCCAGGCAGGATAGGACCTGCTCACAGAGTTCCTCCTTCATCTCCAGTGGTGTAAATCTAGCTTCTGCAACGTGGAAAAATTGCTCCAGCACATGCAGAAAATTAAAATTCGAGAAGCTTGGATTTATCTGAAGTACATCTGATCTGGGATGATTCCCTTAACAGCACTGCAGTCATGCTCTGTTTCCAAAAGGATATCTAAAGATGAGACATTCTCTATGGCCTTGAGAGTAATCTTTGTTACGCTTTATAAGTTTGGGTCAGATTCTTGCACATAACTTCCTTGACTTTTATGGTTATGTAAATTTATACCAACTTAATATGTGGTTCAGTGATTTTCAGACATCAAAAGGAAGGAGCTGAAATAACAGAGTAGGTTTTCTCAACTGCATGTAGGCATGATCCATTTTGTGGTGTTATTCTGAGTATAAAAAGATAAAGTAAATCTAAACTATTTTTAGGGGCAATGAGTCAGTCTAAATGAGTTGATGGAAAAAGATATAAATGACAGTCCAGTTAGAGGAAGTTATGGAGAGTAATGTTTTTATATAAACATTCTGCAGAATTCATTTGGCTTTCCAAACCCTCTCTGTAAATCAGGAAGTGCTTTCCAGTGGCTCATGGAGACCTCTCTGGTCTTATGGTGCTAGCTGTCTTTGTTTTCAGTTCAATTGCATTAAAAACATAATATATTTTTAAAAGTAGAATTTCAAAAGTATTTGCATAAATAATTGATGCGGTTATTCCAGTAATATTATGTGACTAGGAGCAGTGTGTGCCATCAGAAATATAAGTGGCCAGCAGGTTCCCAGCTGTGAAGTAAATGCGTTCAGTGAGATAATTTTTCAGCTATGATCAAGACAAGCCCTGATTTATTTCTCTGTTGTTGTTAAATCAGACAGCCTAGTGGGATGGGAATGATTTTTTTAAGGGTAACATAAACCAGACTTAGGTAGACTAGCTTATATTTGTGTTTTCACAGTGCCATGAGGAATTTACACGTGTACTCTCTGACAGGGCTTGCAATTAGGTGAGCTAGAATATTGTGGAATAATGGTTTGTTAACTATTTCCCTATGTATTAACGTTTCCTATAAATATATATTACTTTGTGAAGCAGATACAGCTAACGTAATTATTCAGATAAAATCTTGCTTAAGATTTCACTTTTTTTTCAAGGTGAAAATCTCCTTTGGGTACTTAAGGAAGTTTAAGTCAATGTGTCTTAGTCTGAAAAGGCTACAAACAGTTGTTTTTGGATTAGAGGCTTATGTCTCTCCTACTTATTTGAAATATCTAGTCTATTTTATGATAAACTAGCTAAGCCTAGTCGATGAAAAGTTTACCTCTAGCTTCCAGATGCACCTTCATTTTGCACATTTGGAATGTATCATTATTTAAGTGTCTGAGCCAGACACGAAGGTCTTTAAGTGTCTGGGCCAGAAATACTTTTGGTGTCGTCATTGTTTCTACCAGAAATGACCAATGTATATAGGCAAATTCCAAGTGATGACAGACACAGATGAACATGGGTAAAATATACTCACAAGATGAAGCTCCACACATTGATACCTCTTTGGAGTGAGGAAATTAAAGCTAGAGCTTCAGAAAATAGCATTCTTGATATTACAGCCATTTTATAGTCCCACCAGCCCAATTATCCAACCAACATTACCTTCTTCAAATGGCTGAAAGTCCCAATAGGGATGAAAGACAAAGGAAATTCAAGGGGAGCATCAGCTCACTTCACAGCCAGGAAACCTAGCATTAAGGATTGCAAAGTGTAGTGAAGCTGAGAATTGCACCATCATCTCTGTGTCCCAGGTCACCTCTTCAGCAGCAAAACTCCAGCCTTCTTTCTTAAACTAGAATGGGCATGTTTCTAGAAAAAAACAAAACAAAACTAAAATGTCTTTGTTTAAAGACAAAATGAGAAAAATTGATAAGTTACGGACTGAGTAAGCAGCAGGGTGATTTTCTATGAATCCAGGCATCTGCAAGGTATCAAAGCAACAGGCATCAGTATTTTTGGAAAATGAGACTGAGGATGTCAAGCCAGGAGCCGGTAGTCACGAACAGTTTAATTCATGCTGATTTTCCCAGAACTGTATCCAAGGAGGATGTCACGCTTTTCCATTCTCAAATTCAACCTTCTCTCTGAGTGCATCAACAAGTTTCACCTCTTCTGAAACTGTACTCTCCTGTGAGTTATTTATAATCTCCTGCTGCTTCCTGTGAGTAGAGTTTCACTCACCTTCCTTCTTTCTGCCTCGGATTGTTATATTCCACTGATACACTTCTGCTTCACAGATAAACCTTTCAGCAGCCTGTTTTCTTCCAGCTCCAAGACATGCTAAACTGAAAGGAGACCATTCAGAGAAATGAGAAGGAAGTATTGACCCTTGGCAGCAGCAATTTAGGGACATACAAAATATTTATGTGTAGAATCATAGAGGCTCAGCACATACTCAAACGTCCCTCCTAAGCATGCATTCTTAAAATCCTTTCAGGTTCACTAAAATTGATAGGCTGGTCTTTTGCATGTTAATACTGAGAGCTTTTCAGATATCCCTATAAGCTCCCATCATCATTTCATTTATGTCTACCCATTTTTGTTGTGTCAGAGATCAAAACTGCAGGGTGTTATTTCTGACCCGTGCAGTTTAAGAAATATGTGGAATAGAACATGCTTTAGAAAGACTGTTGCCTTTGTCTAAATTGCTAGATCTGTCTGTTGTGTATCTCAGACATAAGTGTTTGTCTTTCTGTAACACAAAAAATACATCAAAAATGCCTTGAAAGTCCTACTGTCCTGTTCTTAACAAGCATTGCATAACTATTTCAAAGTACAGAGCATGGTCAAACAATAAATAAGGAAAAAGCAGTTATATTCCTGACACGCTTCCAAGCATAATATAGGACACAGACATGTTACCTAAGAATATAATCTCGATTTAAACCTGTGATCCCTTTAATTAACTATTTTGCCATACATTTATATATATTTAGGTCTGATGCATGGCTGCACAGTTCTGCAGTTCAGAATGAACACTTTGCTTTTTCTGGAGCAATATTTATTCTTTTTAATGAGACTCTGTTTTCAGGAGCTTTGCTCAAGCACAAAAAAATAATAAAGGGTTAAACATAATAAATAAAAGTTTGAGTGACCTAGCCCTTATCTGTGATCATTACCAATACAGCACTGCAATGTAAAATAAAGGGTATGTAGCCACAGCCTCCAACGAGAAGAGTAGCCTCCAAGGATACTCTTGATCTGCCACAGCTATTTTGAACCAGTTATCAGTTTAAATTATACAGGCAGTTAATTGCTTGGTAACGAAACTCTGCGTATCCAACACAACTGATATTTAGTATCTCCGCAAAGGAGCCCAGAACGAGGCACAGGGAAGTCTTTAGTTCAATCATCATCTAATTCTATCCGCCCAAGTGCCAGAAGAGAAAAAAGGCTTTCCTCTACTGGCTGAAACAAATGCTACCAAATGCTAACAAATGTAAGTGGTTGGGTTTTTTCATTCAAAGATTGTGTTGTCTAGAGAAGAAGGGTGCAAGGCTCTACATTCAAACATTCCTACATATTTAGGCCTGTTTGGATTTAGTTCATGTGCTTGACTCTTTGTCATCAGTCTGTTGTATGTGTTGTCTTAATGACTGAAGCCCAAGTAGGTTCACTAAAAAGTGACTCAGATTTTCACAGTGACAGGGTTAGATCCAAGTCTCTGCTTTATCTGTTGCCTTTGTACAATATGAGAAAACTTTCAGCAAAATATGGAAGGTAAAATATGGACATTGGGATATTGATTTGTTTTCCTTTTTCGGAGAGGTTTTTTAAGTTGAGAGAAAATTGTCATATTTTGATTTTTCTTGCATGGCTTATCACCAAGATGGCTTGCACCCAGATTCTTCTACACTTTCTGCTTCTCAGAAAGATAATACCTTGTGTCAGAAGGATAAAGGCTCATGTCAAGAAGTATAGCAGAACACAGTCATGTGAACGTTCATTAACAGTGCAGAATTTCTGATTGCAACAGCTACAAATAACCTATGGGAAAACAGTAATAGGAATTGTCTATTCAATAATACTTCCTGTGGCTCTGCAGTTCATCCAGGTGCACAAGCTCTGTTTTTCACAGAATGTTAATCTCTGTTTCTAGATGTTATTTTGGATTCCTTGTCACCAGATAACCTAAGCCAAGAAGTTTTGTAAACAAGTAAATTAGGACTCACACCTTCTACTGAACAGGAAGAAGAAAGCCAAAACAGAAGGTGTCATGCAAAGACCAACAGATGGGTAAGGGTACAAATTTACATTGTTATCAGTGACCATATTTGACAGAAGCAAAAATAGAAAGCACTGTACGTTATCAGACCTGCAGGTACTGCTCTGCCAAATCTACCTTACCAGCATAAATTGTCCCAATAGCTAACTAAGATACATTCTCATTTCCCACCTATTCTGTTTTCTGGGCAGTCAGGTACAGTCTATATTATAACTACGTGAATCAGCATTCATGGGTAGGGCTCTGAGTGAAGTAATTATTACAAATCTAAAAGTTAAGGGGTTTTGCTTGTTTGTTTGTTTTAATCAAAGCATTCAAACACAAGGACTGATTTTCTTTGAAAACAGACATCCGTTGTACCATGTAAGTAGCTTTCAGGTTATAGGTTGATGTGTATTTTCCTTTATCTGAATATTACTTGTGGTGCATGGATTTGCCATATAAATTGCATGGCTTATATACTGTTTCCTGTATGGACAGAAAAATGTTAAGCAAAAGCATAAATGGGTGATGGTGTATGATTGTCAACGATTACATCAGTTCTGGGGATTTCAAGATATCCCCAAGCATATCCAGTGTTCATCTGAATATATGCAAATACTAATCAGAGCTACTTAGCACATCTTACTGATGTGCAGCTGAATCCTACTGAATGGCAGCTTTTTCACTCAACAGTAGTCAGAAGTTTTTTTCTTTTTTTTTTTTTTCCTCTCAGTTTAACCAGATCAGCTGAAAAATTAGCATTGGACTTCCTATATGAAACTTTTCATGTCTCTTCTGTTTTTTCTTGAGCAGATGCAAATTACATTGAACACGTTTCAGATAAGTACATTTATCTATAAAAGAGACAGAATACATTTGTAAAAGTCAGCTAAACTATTTTTCCTTGTTTTCTCTCCTGTACCATCAAGTGAGTTCTATATGTAGAACTCACTTGATGGTACAGGAGAGAAAACAGGGAGTCTTGCAAGGGAAAAACTGCAGCCATTCAATGCCTTTACAAACTGTAATTCGTTGAATATGTAGCCTGATGATGGTTTTGAAGCAAAAATTAAAGGAGGTGATTTACAAACTGTGTTGAGGCTTCTCCCATTCCAAAGCACTGTACTTAAACAGATATAAGCATCTTCTTTTAATTTTTACTGAATTGTGACATTCTGGCAGGTCTGACAAAGAATGTTAGCCTAGGCTGCAGTTTCCAAAGAAACACAAGGCCTTTTCTGCGTAAGAAAACTAATACAGAAACTGATTCATTTAAATCAGTGAAACACTCATATTTTGGCAAAGGGCCACAAAAAGAATGGTGTTCAAATACACATTACAGTTAGGAAAGAAATAACCTCAGTTTATGTCTAATTCTAAATTCTTGGGAAAATCTCAGCCGCTGGATCTGCAGGATTCAGAGTACCTGCATTCTGGCAGGGGGTCTGGTTTAGATGAGGATGCAGTAACTAGTAACTCTGACTAACAGCTCCTAACACACCTTACGTGGTCTTAGTATGATTTCACTTAACTGCAGTCTCTACAACTGCAAAAAGGAACCGAATACTTTCGCCTGCATTTCAAAACCCCTTCATTGAATTTTGGTCGCTTCTATTATTAGTCCTGTTACTCCAGTTGTTGATCAGGGACGTCTTTCTTAACATATGGTGATAGAATCTATCCTGTCACAAAAGTTAGTCAAATGTATTAGGATCAAAGGAAAGGACTATTGAAAAGAGTGCCAGGTGGGAAAGAGCAACTCAGGTTATGCATCCTCTAAGCAATGAACCCATCTGATAATTCTTAACGTTCTGAAGAGTAAACTATTATTAAATACCAAAATAAGGTAATTCTTGGCACAGCAATTCATTAAAACCTCAGGCCATTCAAATGCCTGTATTAAGTTACCAAGATGCAGATTAGAAGCAGCACAGCAAAAATAATGACATTTGCAATGTTATTGGGAAGCAGCAAGTAAATTGAAAATAAATTCTTCACTCTCCAAAGGAGGTGTGGAGTAGTAGGGGGGCTACAATAGGGCTTTAGACAGCTTGCTTAAGTGCAGCCTATAGTGAGGGCACCCATTTTACTGGAGTAATACAGAGGTCAGGGAAATGCAGCTGACTGAAAAAACAAGGACAGCATACAATTTGCTTGTTTTGAGTGCAATGTATAGATAGTGAGGACACCTGTCTTACTGGAATAATACAGAGGTCAGGGAAATGCAATCTACTGAACGTAACAACCATAGAAAACAGTTTGCTTTTAAGCAAAATAAATTTCAGGCTGTTGGCAAGTAACAACTTTAAATATAAAATAGTGTAATTAAATTAACACTACAAGAAATACTGTGGTGCCCTGAATGCATTTTTAAAAAGCACTCAGTGAAAACCCAGTAAGGATACGTGCCCACTTAAAGCCTTATTATCCGAACACTGTTCTATTGAGTGAGAACCTCAAATGAAACAGCCTAGGGAAGTGATTAAATCGAGTCCTTCAGTTCCCAAACTGAAATAATAATAAAAAGGAAGCATTTTGCATTCTAAAATGCACTCAGTTGTGATAATCTTCTCTTTCATAAGAGAAAGGGAGGACTAGAGTGTCTCCCTCTGTTCACAGACGTGAGTGAGAGTGGGATGGCTTTGCAAGGATCTCGCACTACAAGAGTGGGATTTGTTTCACCATTACAACAGGGGGGTTTCTTCACTAAAATGAACCTGAAATTTAGTACAAATAGAAGCTGAGTTACCCACTTCAAGATCAGCAAAGATGGCCTTCATATTGAGAACAGGAAAAGCAGGGAGAGAATAGTAATACTAAGCACTCACTGGTGAGGAGTTACAATCGAGCTACAGCATTTTTGAAGTGCAGCTGGATATGCTGATCCCAGATGAAGCCAAGACTATTATGGTCGTTGCAGTAGCACAGCTACTGAAGCTGCCCCATAACAAAGCATGCAAGGAAGGGAAGGGAAGGGAAGAGGAAAAACCTGTAGGAACTGGAAAATTATTTGTGAAATGCTGGCAAAAGAACCACCATTACCACCAAACCCACATGCACTCGCATGAAGAGGGCGGGTATACACCCATACCTGTGGGCAGGCATCACCAAGGGGCCAACTCAGCGGCTGTTGGTATCTAATCAAAAGGTCAGCAGTAATAATAATAAAACAAAAATAATTCTCTAAAGCAATATTATTTTCTCACATGCTAAATTATTTATTCCACCACAGAGCACCATCCAAGTGGGGGAGAGGGGGAGGGGGCATAGAGTCCCTCCTGCAAATTAAGGTGTCTAAAAGTAATACATAAAACAAGTTTAGGGTAAAATCTGTAACATTGCAAAAGAAAGGAAGAATAAATAGAAACAGCTTTTCTAGTTATTCAACTGACAGACAGCTGTCCCCTGCAAACCATAAAGTGGAGAATCATCTAATCAAATCTTTACTTCCAAGGAAATGGCCAAAATGACAAAGAAATGGAATAAAATATAGAATTGTATTTTTATTATATTAATAATAGAAAATTGGGAGCAGCTGCTCAGTTTTTCCATGTCAATTCAACCTGTCCCAGTGGCAGATAAATCCACATACATGACAATTTACATTCCACTTAAGTTAGTGGAAGTCAGTGGTTAGCAGCAATTCATATAGCGTATGCTTTTATGGTCCTCTCGTTGCTGAAAGACTGCCAGAGAAACCCGATAAAGGGGTTCTGCTTTCACCCCACAGGACCTACAGTTTTGTATTAGGTTAAAAGCAAGAGAAACATGTGAGTGCACGCTTCATTGCAGCAGCAATGATAAAGCCAGAGTGAAAACAAAGAAAAGCTAACAGAAATTTAAAATGAGAGCTGAAATTGTCAATATAAAGATGCTAACAATAGCCACGGGATACTAAACTGCCATAATAAACTTGTGCTGTAAGAGTATGTGATAAACAGTGGGCTATCATTTCCTTTTTTTGTTGGAGACAAACTGGAGGAAGCTAGAAGGAAATCATCATAATCTAATATAGATTACATCTTTGATAATTATTTAAAAAAATTAAAAGTGTAATTTACTTAAAACTAACATAATAATAGTCTTAAAATGTCACAGTAGTTCTCATGGGGAAAAAATATTTATTTTTCTTGGTTTACAGCTGTACACTTTGCATAAATATTCCACAGTAACTGCATTTTAAGAGACTGAGTGGTTTTATATCCCGTATTCTCAAACCTATCAAATATTAAATCCCACAATGCTTTTTAAAATGTAAGCTTCTACTACACCTGTTTGTACATGTGATACCTACGCTCACCTGAAGTGCAGAGAATTGACGTTAGCTCGTCTAGATAATACATTCACACTTTTCCAAGGAGTGGGAAACAACTTGGGATTTATAAAAAGACCAGTCATGTTCCAGCTATGAAAAACTTCCTTATCTCTTCTAAGGAATGTAATTTTACATTACACACTTGTAAACAGAGAAATCCAGGCAGAAAGAACTTTCATATGAAGCAATTCCCGTAATTCAGAGCGAACAGCCCAAGTGTATGACACTAATACAGATCTCTGCTTCCTGGAAGGAAGAATGCTATGTATACTATGTGTGTACACACAGACAAATTTTCTAAACAGGAAACTGACTCGTGATAGATAATTGTCGTAATGATCTCCAGAAAATATGGAATCAATATAATATTCTGTTGTGCTTCTCCCCAGGCATTCTCTTAGGTACAAAAATGTTCCTCAGAACTCATCTTTAATGTTGAAATGTGGCTGATCTTCAGGTTTAAAGTCTAGATTGGGGCTGCCATCTTCATTCAGAATTCGTCGAGAAGTATAGCCAACAATTGGGTATTTGGCCTTATAAACATTATTGAAGATATCATCCAGGGACTTCAGTTCCTCTTCTGTGAGTCCTGTCTAAATGAAATATGGAAATGAAAGTCCTGTCTCAAAGAAATAAAAATACAGATATTTACATGCATTTTTCTTTTTTATTAGTTACTGTAAAACTTAAGGTCAGCTTTTGGATTTACTTTGCAGAGCATGATTAACAAAATTGATAGTAAACCGTGTAATTTTATTCCTTTCATTCAAATTCAGTCTTGACGAAGCTTTAATATATTCAGGTCAAAGAAGCCATTAATCTCCATTTTCCCTGCATGAGTAAATCACACCTCAGACCAGCAACAGCCCACTGCTAGAGCTGGCATCCACTGCCATGGCAGTGACACAGGATACACTAAATCAACTGACAAAGAAAGTGATTTACCCTCTTTGGCAGCATCTGTTTAAACAGCAGCTAATTTTCCCTTTGCATGTTTACATAAACTGTGTTGATTCCACAGATTAAAAACTTTCCTCTTCAAGACTGTTAGCACTGCACCTTCCACAAGCAGTAAATACACATCCATATCCATTTTATGTATTTAAAGAATATGAATGCAGAGCAGACTTTGACCTCTTCAGGGACCTGCTTGGTCAGGTGCTGTGGGATAAATTCCTGGAGGGAAGAGGGGCTCAGGACAGCTGGCTTATACCCAAAGATCTGATCTCCTCCAAGCCCAGGAGCGATGCATCCCAACAAAGAGGAAGGCAGGCAAAACAGCAGGAGGCCTGCATGGATGGACAGGAAGCTCCTGAACAAACTTAAGATCAAAAAAGAAGCCTACAGAGGGTGGAAGGAAGGATGGGTAACCTGGGAGGAACACAGAGAAATTGCCCAAGTGGCCAGGGATCAGGTTAGGAAAGCCAAGGCCCTGACAGAGTTAAATTCAGCCAGAGATGTCAACGGCAACAAGAAAAGCTTCTACAGGTATGTTGGGGAGAAAAGGAAAACTAGGGAAAATGTGTGCCCTCTCCAGAAGGCAACGGGAGACCTGGCCACCCGGGACACTGAGAAAGCTGAGGTGCTCAATGACTTTTTTGCCTCAGTCTTCACCAGCAAGGGGTCGTGCCACACTGCCCAAGTCCTAGAAAGCAAAGGAAGGGTCCGGGAGAATGAACCGCCGCCCACTGTAGGAGATCAGGACCACCTAAGGAACCTGAAGGTGCACAAGTCCATGGGACCCGAGGTGATGCATCCGCAGGTCCTGAGGGAACTGGCAGA
>NW_010292311.1:0-13677 GCF_000700745.2 Antrostomus carolinensis | reverse complement strand
CCAATCCCTGACATTCTGTGATTCTGTAAATGAAAGCCTTAATACTAAAGCACTGGTATATGACTTGATGCTTGGAATAAAGAGAAATGGGAATTAAGCAAGTTGATGTTAAATGAGCTTAATGTTTTTTTGCTGCTCACATCCTTTTCTGTTCAGTAACAGCAATAGATCTTTACTCTTGCTAAAGTATATAACAACCTCCACATAAAATCATACAGCCTAATAACAAAACTATTTGCAGACAGGTATAAAGGCCTAAGGCCAGGTTTTTTTCAGGAATAAAACTCATCATAGTAAGCAACGATGACCAAGAAAACCAAACAAACAGAACTAATTTGGAAAGTTTCCACAGGCAAAAAAAACTTGGATGAACTGGCTAAGTTGAAGTAGTAGCCCAAATACCACCATGCTAAGATCTTAAGGAGCTAAAGGCAACTATGTCCTGGGTTTAAACACAAGCACACTAATCCTGGTACATGAAGCACACAGGGAGAAAAGAAGAAGAAAAAAAGAAACCAGCAACTACCTCCATTGTTTATAAAAACTACTTATTTCCTTCTTATTAACTGACGGTGAATCCACCCAAACCACCACAACTACTTATTTCCCTCTTATTAACTGAAAGTGCATTTGACAGAAGATTTGCATTTTTAAACTACATAGTAAGTACAAATGTTGGATAGTTGTGAAATGAAGATGATGCACTTACATGCTACAAAACAACTAGTTGTGGTTTTGGGGCTTTTTTAATGTTTTCATCCTTCCAACTGGTATTAATTTGTAACTGCACTTAATTTCTGGAAACTTTCCAGTTGATTTACACAATTGAAAAACAACACAAGAGTTACACCAGGTCACTGACACAGAAAACACGACACACCTCTCTTACACCCTTTCAATTTTAAGGCATGGTCAGCCAAGCATTTTTCTGAAACAGTTCTCGAACACCTCCAGGGATGAGGATCCCTAAACTTTCACAAGCAACACACTGTAGTGCTTCATTACAACCACAACTGGGGAAGCTTTTCTAATGCCAATTCAAGCCCACTACTTCTTGCTCTACACACCATAGGTATGGAGAAGAGATTATTCCCTTCCTCCCTGCCTTATCCAGGCACATCTTCACTTCATAGAATCATAGAATGGTTAGGATTGGAAGGGACCTTAAAGATCATCTAGTTCCAACCCTCCTGTCATCAGCAGGGACCCCTTCCACTAGACCAGGTTGCTCAAAGCCTCATCCAGCCTGGCCTTAAACACTTCCAGGGAGGGGGCATCAACAACTTCTCTGGGCAACCTGTTCCAGTGTCTGACCACCCTCACAGTGAAGAACTTCTTCCTAATGTCTAATCTAAACCTGCCCTCTTTCAGCTTAAACCCATTTCCCCTTGTTTTGTCATTAACTGCCTTTATGAAAAGTCCTTCCCCAGCTTTCTTGTAGGCCCCCTTCAGGTACTGGAAGGCCGCTATAAGATCTCCCCGGAGCCTTCTCTTCTCCAGGCTGAACAGCCCCCACTCTTTCAGACTGTCTTCATAGGAGAGGTGCTTCTTAACTTTCTTTTCTTTAGACTAAGTAATACCAGTTCTTTTGTTTCCTGACCATTCTCCCTGCTGTCTCCTGGACTCACTTCAGCTCCTCCAATATTTTCTTAAACATCTGGTGCTTAAACCAGACATATTATTCCATTGGAGACCTTAGCAGAGGACAGAGGAATGGGAAAATTACTTAACGCAAAGGCTAGATTTCTGCTTCTGCTATATGCAACAGTGTCTTTTTTGCTACAGCAATATCGCTGGCTCATGTTTATCTTCAAATTCACTGCAAATCCCAGAATCTTTCTCAAAGTCATCAACTACCCTAGGCCTAGAGAGAGGCAATCTATGGAGAGCCCAGCACTTCCCCTCATTGAATCACTTTCCAGTTTCATCAGACCATTTTCCCAAGATCATTTTGAATTCTAATCTGTCCTACAAACACATCTGCAGTGCTTCCCAATACCACGTAATATGCAAATTTAATAAGCCTATATTCTTCCTTAATCCATGCATTAATGAATGTACTGAGCAAAACCAGATCCGGGCTAAATTGTTGGCTATTAATGCAAAATACCCCCCCATTCTGATAGTGAATCACAAACAACTAGTCTCTGTCTAATTTTCTAACCAGTTCTGTATTCTACATATAGTATATTCATCATTATCATATATCACAAGTCCATTTACATGAATATTAAATGAAACGAGACCAAAATTTCACTAAAATATATCTTGACAGTTATTTATCTAATTTCTTTCACTTTGATAATTTATTGACTCAAAGTCAGACACTAACTCATCAGCAGCTTTCCCTCTCTTCTGAGTAAACTATTCACTAGAAAATAAGAAAGCAACATATTTTTTCCACTTCATATATAGAAAGAGTACATGATTTCAGAATTGATTCAAGGAGAGGGACCAAAATTTTCTGAATTGACTTGAAACTAGAAAATTTTCACCTAGATACATGTTTAAAAGACTAAAATTTCAGAGAACATGTGTACACATTCAAAATAATGTACTTTAGCCTGGCTCAAAAACCTGAGGAAAAAAGCAGTAGATGCTTTTTCCTTTGTCCTTAATAATTCAAATTGCCCACCCAATAAAATTCACTAGGTGGCACTGCAGATTAAGCTGCAACAATTTCTGCATGACCAGAAATTCTAGAATAGCTTAGTAAAATACACCCTGAAGCACAGAGTATGTGCACCTCCCTAGGTAGCCCATTCCAGTGCCTGAGAACCCTTGCAGTGAAGGAATTTTTCCTGACATCCAATCTGTATCTCCCCTGGCGTAACTTAAGGCCATTGCCTCTTGTTCTGTCACTAGTTACCTGGGAGAAAAGACATACACCTGTCTCCCTACAACCTCCTTTCAGGTAGTTGTAGACAGCAATTAGGTCACCGCTCAACCTCCTCTTCTCTAGACTAAACAACTCCAGTTCCCTCAGCTGCTCCTCATAAGGATTCTTCTCCAGCCCCTTCACCAGATTCGTTGCCCTGCTCTGGACACCCTCCAGTGCCTCAATGTCCTTCTTGTAAAGAGGGGCCCAAAACCGGACACAGTATTCAAGGTGCAGCCTCACAAGTGCTGAGTAGAGGGGAAGGATGACCTCCCTTGTCCTGCTGGCCACACTGTTTCTGGTACAAGCCAGGATGCTATTGGCCTTTCTGGCCACCTGAGCACACCACTTGCTCAATCTGTTTGTCAACACAATTGGCAGTTTAAGGAACTAAGTAACACTCACAAGACCTATTAAAAACTACTTTAAATATACGCCTATTATATTCAAAGTCATACATCTTTATGTAGGAATCACAGTGTAATCATGAGGTGAATTACTCACACACGTAAGGGCCATAAACAAGAAGCATCTGAAGAATCAGATAATATAATGATACATTAGAAACTCTGTAGCTGTGATAAGTATTTTAGAAAAATTGCCTTGTAAAGATACCAGCTTATGTGCCTAAATCCATGCCCAGTTAGCATGGTACTCAGGCACACTAATTTACACACACATGCCATCCAATACTAAGATTTCAGTAAGTCCTTTGAGCCACGTCTGAAGATGATACTCAATTAAGGTCATAACATGAGAATTATGAACTATATATTCATCCCCATAAGGAATAAAACAGAAAACTGAAATAAAGTCAAATCCTTTGCTGGAGAGTTGTGAAATATTGCTGCTTCATTTGGAAGTATTTCTGTTCTCCAATATATAGTATTCACGAAGTGACTGTTGTGCACCTTAGGAGTAGATAATTTTATTTGCATAACTGTATTAACCCACAGGCAAAGATAATTTCTTAGATACGGAGAAAGTTCAATAACCAGAGGCAGTATAGGCACAAGTCTGCTCAGGTCACTTGACCCTGATGAGGAAGCTATATTGTTTCTAGTACCTCAGTATTTTGCAATGCATTCTACTCATATACAGCATGTGCAAAACCAGACACTGACACACACGACAACTTTATGGGGAAGGAAGGAGTTCAGCATGCGAGTTGCACTTACGTGCTTGGGGGCAATCATTTGAAAAGCAGAATCATACTGTCAGAATACCCTTAGCAAGGAGGGCGCTGTGTGCTACTGCACCCAAGCAATTTGAACAACCACAAGGTTGCTAGAATAACTGAACTGACCATGCTCATTCTGGCACCAATTCTGAGTAATACTTGCATAAAAAAAACCACACAGTAACCTGCAATTGGTATGGTATCTTCTATTTCAAGCAAATTCACTCAAGTAAAGATCCTGAAGGCATTTGACCTGACCTGTCAGCCAGAAATTACCTTGTCTTCTCTAACAGAAGATATAGTTTGTGTATTTCAACAACGAGTAAGAAAATAAGGCCATAAATAAACTTTGTATGTGGACAGGTGTTTTAACAAACTCACATTTGTGCTGTTAAACTGTAAATGATTTTTTTCTAAAACAAGGTCCTCTAACTTTAAAGGCCAGTGTATCGTCTATGTTTTGCAAGAAGAAAAGGATCAGCTAATCTGGAGCTTTTCTTCACATTAAACAAATTTGCTTTCAGTTCTAATATAATTTTCATGTAAGGGAAGTGCTGTCCATCTTAAAAATTTCACCAAAGAAAGATCTACAATGAATTCTTAGTAACCTATGAAAAAAAAAAAAATGGCAAAGATATGGCAATTTTCTTCTCTCAATAATAAGAAGTTATATAGCACATAACATGCAGTAACCATTTGCTGGTTTTCATTTTGTAAATATCTAGAATTTCTGGAAAATGAAGCTATGTTCTATCCTAATTAGAAACTCACTGCTTTAATCTAGGCTAAAGGTAGTTATGGAAATCTCATATTGCAAAAATGTTCCTTAGCTGAGATTAACATGTGCCAAGATCCTCAAATTTGGATTTCTTTAAATAGGCACAAGTGTACCTATATATATTTATAGCGGAAGTAGAAAGGAAGAGTTAAATGTTTTTGCTTCAGTTTTGATCCTAAGTTGCCTTACAGTCAGAACACACATAACTAAACCTAACAAAATAATCTGGGAGGAAGTAAGTATCTACATATTAACAGTATTCCTCCATTCTTACACAATCCCCTCCCAGTACTTAATTCTCAAAAAGACATACACACACACACACACCAGAAAAGCTGCATTCAGGCACAGATTATTTCTTTGAAAGTGTGGTGGAAATAACTGTTGCATTAGGTCTAGTTCTGAAACACATGGCTGCTGACTGGACAAATGCAAGCAAGTAGATTTATGTGTATTTCTCAAGGTGACAAATGCTAAAATTCAGCTTAAATAATTAGCTCATTTCTGATGTTTATACTATACAGAAACATTTTGTTCCCATTTAAAAATGATATTTAATAAAAACAAATAAAAATACATTGCCAGTATTTGCTGGACAATGGTTAATCTCACTTGTACATATGCTTTAAATTAAATATTTAAGAGACAAAGATATCGAAATAATTTTCTATGTCAATTTCTTACAAAAATTAGACTAATGCATTACCATTTAATCACTACAAGACCACAAACACGGGTTTGGTCCACAGCCCACTAATATGAATGGAAAATCTCACACTAACTTCAAAGGACTTGGGATGAGTCCCTATAATAACGACACGAAGAGCATTCCATTTGGGGAGATGCAGCTATATAGCAGTGGTCAATAAAGTCAATGTGTGTTTTTAGTAGTTGGAACTTTTTTCAGGGAAGAGTTACACTGGGAAACAAATAGGTTCAACTGCCTAACAGGCTACTAATAAATAAATAAATAAATAAAAAGAACAGAAGGTCATAAAGTGCCCAGGCCCTCAAGGTATCAGAAGACTGGGAGGAACTCATCATAGTAAAAATTCCCTAGGTCTCAAAATGTAAAGCTAATTTTACTCTCATCTTTTACAAACATTTAGAGACATGAACATGCTCAGCTGGCATGCAGTTACTGCCACTGAAACTGGCCAGTGCTGTGCATTCAGAATGGACGGCTGCAAATCCTGCAAGCTCTTGGCAGCAGGAGGAAGCTCTTCAGTGACCGTTTGCATCACTCCCCACCAATGACAGTGGACACTGTCACCTACTAATGAGAATCGAAGATGGCATTCACAAAGGGTGAACATGTTACTTAAATTACACTCCTCAGTGAAAGGGTTATTAAAAATATATATGCTATTTACATACTTACAGAACTCATTCAGAGCAGACACAATTTCTGAATAATAAAATGGGTTCTCTTTATTATATGAAATAATTATTAAATGAAAAAGTGCAAAACCCATTTCCATTTCTTTTAGGAAATTTCTGTATGGGCCTTCTTTCACATTCTTCAAATTAGATACTATCTTTCTGAATAAGTAAAAAATATTCCCAGGCAAGGCTCAAGTCACCTGCAGGTTTGCACATTTTCAATCCCATTTCCATTATTTCAAAAATGTCATTCTTTCCCTTTTTCTGAACGCAATTATTTCACAAAGAGTAAAGGAAACTGGTTAATGGACTATACAAAAATAAATTATTTAAATTGGTCAGGTAAAGCAAGGAAACAAAAACAATGAGAAAACTATTTTCCTCTCTAGTAATTTTTCAGTAAGAAGAGTTTAATTTGTTTCTTGAACCAATGGAAGACATAAATTTTTTGACAAATTGTGATTTTTAAGTTGATGGAACTGACTGAAGTATAAACTTCTTGGTAGTCATTCAAAGTAACTACAAAATCTTGTATAATTGCAACTGCACAAATTAATCTGGATAGAGAAACATGAAATGCATTATAAATGCCAAATAATACACCAATAAATATTGGACTCACCATTATTCAAATTACTACACCAGAAACTAATTTCATTCATAAATTTTAAATGTACAATTTATTTTATGCTAACTAAAATCTACATCTGAAATTTATATTACCTGACTATCAAGTTGTAGCTGGCAGCTAAAAGAAGTTAACTTGCTGGTAATTAATAGATAACCTTTTTTAAAAAATCAAAGAGATAACTAGATGAAAAGAATAGGCTATGTTGAGAATAAATTCAAGTTCAGTTTTCTCTTTGTTAAAGACAATTAATAATGGGGTTAAATCTCAAGTTAAGTTGCTACAGTCAAACAGCACTACTGCCAAATCTTAAAAAAAATGTAAAAGGCCAAGGATCTAAATGCAGGAAACATTTTTTCATTAACACTATGTTCAATAAACTTCTACTTTACAGAAATAAAGATAAAATAAAGCTAATATTCAGCACTCAGGTAATATTTCCTGCTAAACAACGCGCAAAATCAAAATATCATTGTCAAATTGGAAAATGCACTTGTAACTGTACAGAGAAACAGCATCTTAATCCAGTATACTTACATTATTGCATTCTCCCAGGAAATATAGTGCAAATCCATCAGCTTTTGTAGCTGCCAAAGCAATAATAAAAGAAATAATTGTACTCACAGGGGGAAATAAAACTCACACAAGATCTCTTTGGTGAAACCACAGATTCAATTGCACTTAGGACAAACATCTAAAATTCTAAAGGTGAAGGTCTACTGCTGTGTCCCTTGAAACTTCCCAGACTCTATAAAGTTAGAACCCCAAGATAATTCTTGTTTTCCCTACTGTCATTTACTACATTCTAAAACATAATTAGAAATAACCTCTTTATACATCTTATTCCAAGGCTCAATGTCTGTAAAATCAAATTAATTCATAAGACAGTACAGAATTAACATAAGAACATGTATTTACAACATCAGCAGACAGATAACATTTTAATTTCCATGAGTAAAATAAATAACATTTGAAGATGGTAAGCTATATTTGTCCTTGCCTTAAGACAGAAAATTATGGGAAAATAAAATGTTGCAAATATTGACGTAAAAATGTCTTCCAAAACAAACTGTATCTATTTTCTGCACCTGCCCCATATTAAAAACACTGACATGCACCAGACAGTTCTCTACCAGATTCAGATTGTTGTATGAAACAGGGTAAAGTCAAGTTTCTTAAACTCTCAAAAATTTGCAGTCAACCAACCATCATAACTTACTGTTAAAACAAAAACTCTCAAATCAGACGAGGATACAGCAGTTAATGTTTTTTACCCCACTTTACACAATAGACTTTGATACTTCAAGTCTGTCTGTCTTTCCAAGAATTAATAAATATTCTAAGCAGTAAATGTACATATCTGATACAGAGTTTTTATGAATGAACAGAAGAATCCATTTAGTACATTTCAGTGGAGTGATTATACTTGTAAGTGATCAAATGAATTTGCTTTCTGCATTTCCTTGACAAAAGGAAAATAATCCCACTGTGTAGTTACTCGCTTATTGTCAACTATGTAACACCAGTGAGAGTTCATGGCATGGTAATTTGCATTTAGATTTTAAGTCCTTCAGCTGTAGAATGTAAGCACACTGAGTTACAAGGCAAATGAGCACTGTAAAGGAAATATATTAAAAAAAAATTATCTGCTTTACAAAAGAAAAAAAATGTAAAAGATAAGCAGACCCTGTCTCCTGTAGCTTCTCGCTTGCTGTGTATTAACAAAGTCCAGTCTGATTTGCTGTGAGCTGGACATCAATATCCAAATAATCACTTAAGTGAAATCAGTAAACAGAAGTGGCCCTTTTGAAACATCACATATATAAACCAGAACTATTACTCATCATTACAAAATGATGAAGTAGCAGGGACGGTAAAACCTTTCCAAAAAGCTGACTGAAAGCTATACTGAACAAAGCTACTGATACTTCCTATTGAAGTCTGAATATATCCACTCTGGTAAAAATCAGCTGAATTACGCTTATTTTTAATACACTTTTCAATATTGTTATTCAAAACTTTTTTCATTTTATTTTTTAACTTTTTATCATGTATATAGTATTTTCTTACCAGAAAAGGTACTTACATCAGATAGAAAAAAATGGTTAAACAACTTAATGTAATTTGAGATCACACACAAGAGATTCTCTCTTTCAGTAACATATCAGTTTTGTTTCAAAAGGAGTTTAAGTATGCAGTGATATTACTAACAGATTTTTTTTTTTTTTTTTGGGAACTTTGTTGACTTTGTAACACCATCATAACCAGAATAGTCTATTCTTTGGTTCATTTAACAGGGGCCTCTAATTTTGCAATTGGATACACAACTCTCTCCAAAGATGAAATACACTTAAGTGCCATCAGGGAATCACTGAGGGGCAGAAGGCGAAGTAAGTTCACACTGAGACAACATCCAAAGGAAACACTGTTATCCCTCAATACCTGCCTTTATTAATTAAGCCATGTGAGAAGTGTGATGTGCACTGATGCCAAGTAACAGCTCAGAGACATCTGATTCTCTTTCTTACCTATTTTAATGATGCTGCTCAGTTCATACAGAAGTAGCTGGTTATCTCCTCCTGTATCCAGGCGCTGTTCTATGTAGCTGTTTAATTCGTACACTACACCTTGCATATTCGTATCCTGGTACTATGGAAGCAAAGAGAAGAAGAATGCTTTAGAATTACTCAGATGTATTTTGCAGGTTTTAAACATATAAATTATTTAAAAATAATATGTTGACATTTCAATACCGAGTCAATCATGACTGTCCTAATCCAGCTGCCTGAAGAACTGGGTCACTGCGAAGTAAGCGGCACAGCACTCCACTGCGTGCTCCATTAGACATTTGTTCAAAGTGTACCGAGTACACCACTGAGCAATTAATAATCGCCTAAATTTGGCCAAGATCACATGATAATGTCTCAATTAGAAACTGAGAGATACGACAATTAGCCTTCAATTCCTTCCTTTTAAGCTCCTACTCCACCATGAAAGGAGGCAACTAGCTGCCTTTGCCAGCATCTTCCACCTCAAATTCATGAACCAAATGACAGGACTGTGCCAAGCACCAGAGCGTAGAGGTGGTAGCTCAGGGAGCTCGGCCTTTCAAGTATAGCAGCAATTAACACCAACAGACTGAAGGACAGACATTGCCTGAGTCAAAATCATGCTAGCCACTGTGGCCTAATAGGCATTTGTTTCAACTGAAGACACCAGACAAAGCCAGAAAGAGATTACAAATCAGTTAGGATATTTAGATGGGAGTAATGGGGTGCTGGTTGCCGGTATCACGAAACAGCACAATACAGCTAAAATCTCCTAGGAAAGGAGATGCAGCCTCCCTTCAGGGGCCCAGATGCATTTGGTTAGCTAGCTCCTAAGTCCTGAAGAGCTGATAAAACTGTCAGTAAGTGTGCATGTGCAGCTTGACAGCATCATGAACAACAATTTCACAGAAAACAATACTTGGCTGTAAGTAAAGATTTATTACCCTGCCCAAAACTGGTAACATGGTAACTCAAGAAAGTAATATGGTCAATTACTTATTGAACTCAGTGATGCAGTAAATTATGTTGCTTAAACTAAAAAGGAAGCTGGTGATATTTAGACAAATTAATGTTGCCTGAAAGACTTCTTTTCTCCTGCTCATTCATACTTTAGAGCTAAACATAACAATGACAAGAGTAATGTAAACAGTACTATGGAAAATGCCATGGAAGTTCAGAGTACCACAAACCCTCTCCCATTTATGTGCACCTATGTAACTCTGCTCCATTACCTCTCTAGATCACCTCTGTTTGTAACTTTGGGTAGCCCTACACCTGTGACGCTTACTGATGAATTAAGCATGCAACTTACACAATATATTCCATGATATAACTTTTATTCCCACTATTACTTTCATACATATCTACATGCAACACACTATGTCATGAATACAGAGAATACAGCCGTATATATTTAGGATACATTTGGCTGCTTCATCTCAAAAAAATCCCCAACTCCACCAACAAAACATTCAGGTGCTTGCTGGATAATATAAATTCCCAATTCCTTTAAATTAAGCAGATCTTAATCTTGACTTTAAAACGGCTCCTGAGAACATACAATCTTTGCCAGGACCCCTTCCTCATACATGGTGTTGTATTAATCTGATGCTCCAGGCGGACATAGTAGAACATTTGAGAACTAGGGTACCCCAAATATTCTCAACGTATAACAACCTTAACACTTAAAAATTATTTCTATAAATTGATGTGATGATTATAAATTTTGACAGCAAGTAAGGTCACACTACATACATGCATAAACTGCTGTAAGTCTTTCAGTTTACAATAGAACATGCCATTACCATTATTAGCACTGTATGGCAGCTGGTAAGCTTCCACTGACTGTCTCTGTTGTGACCCACATTTACTATTCTATGATTCTTCCAAGTGAGAAAATAGTAACATAGTTTCATGAAAGTGGAATTTTTATACTTATGATATAGCTGTAAGTAGCCATATAACACGAAAATGGTCTATACTATTCATACGTGAATAATGATTCACGTGAATACATGAATTCATACTTTTGAAAAGTATGTGTCGCCACATATCCTAACGCAACAATAGCTAATCAAGCACACATACACAGAGCCTTTATCATGTGGAAAAATGCCTTCTCAGAACTTGGAAATGAATACATATCTCTTTGCCTGTGATGCACAGTCAAAATTTAAATAAAATCTTCAAAGGTTAAAGCTAATACATTAAGAGAATGCATCATCAAAATGAGCCCACTGGCATAACAGCCATGGCAGAATAACAACTTTCCGCGTAATCAAGCAGCAGTGACGCGTGCACAGTAATTACATAATAAGCTACGTGCCCTTTATCCTCACCTCTGCAACATATGCTTGCAAACATTTTGTAAGCAGGGCAAATCATTGCATGCATCCACGTTACTAAAAAGATGGTAGCTACGTAATACATACAGTTGTACTACAGCAGATTTCTGTTACTGGCCAGATGAATAGAATTTCTTCAGATTCACAATTAAGTCATTTTATGACTTAAGATTACCAGCAAAGAATTACTTCATCATGCTGTAAAAACGGTTTTATTTTTATTTCAGTGGCATGAGAGGTTTATTTATTCAGTTCTAGGCATCTTAGATTGGATAACCACAATTATGTTTGGTTGAAAAGCCACAATATTCTTTATGAAACCATGTATTTAAACACTGAGTAAGTCATCAGCAATTCTTGGTACAAGCACTATTCAATGTGGGTGCTAACACAGACTTGTGCATATTTGGTGTAAAACTTCCTTTAGAAAAGTAATTCCTCAAAAAAATTCAAAACCCTCGGTGGAAAAATGATATTTATTTGTCATCAGATATAATGTAAGTACTGTTTCTTAATTTGTTATGGTAGTTTAGTGTGCAGTTTAAACTTTACTAATAGTCAACCCCTTTTACTTAATTCATTCTTCCCATTGCTGATTTACTTCTATTTAAGATCCACTGTCTACCAGTATTTTGGCATATTTACTGTAAAATTCTGAACTTCAGTGACATTGCATTAAAATAATTCACGTGGACTAAAAATTGGTTTAACAATACCATAACACTATCATACTGGCATCATATTTCTAGTAACTGCATAAAATATAATGCTATGAAAAAAGGACTAACAATTAAGAAGGGAAATGCTGTTATAAATACCCATATTAAAAATTACAACTATGAAAAAAGGCTGGTTTTGTAGGATTTATATTAAAATAATTCTATAGTTATTTATCTTTAGAATACTGTGGTGCAATAGAAGAGAGCAACCCAGTAAAGGTGATTCAAGAACTGTGCTGTGACTTAAATCTAAACAAAGAGGCTGAGAATCACAAATGTTTTGTTCCATGAAAGGAGACACTGAAACATCATAGAGTGAGATGAATTTTAAGCATTCATTCTGAACAGTTAAGACACATACAAAAAAATATTCAAGGACAAAATTTAATATCTAAAGTAAACTTTACGTATGGCAAACGGAAATGAAGATTAATTTCCATGCTTTCATGCTTACGGGGTAGCTGTGCCAGGGGCATTTTATGCTCCTGCAGAAAAGAAAAAGCCCTTTCTGCCGCAACAAAAAACCTTCATTAATACAGTGCAGGGTCACTAAGTGCCAACATAATCCAGAAGTTGATGTTTTCTCTGTAACTTCTTGAAATGTCTTCAGAATAGCAATGAGAAGAGAACGTTCCTATGTAATACTTATTCCCTAGTATATATCCTCTTTCTCCACAGCAACAATTGCCTGGTTCTGCAATAGAAAAATGTCCTTTACAGACCTCATAGTGTATGACATCATTGCAAGCAAAGTAGGAGGAGAGAGAACAAACAGCCAAATTCCATGTAATATTGAAAGGTATGGCCAAATCTACTTTGGCAATGCAGAACTTCATTGGATGAAGAGTGAAGGCGGCGGGGGGGGAGGGGAGGATGATGATGACACACAACAAAAAAGCAAACAAACAAAAAAACCCAACCAAACAACAAACCACAAACCGAACTGTGAAAGCCACAAAACATGGGGGGAAGTGGTCACATCTAGAGTGTTTCCTCTTGATGTTGCTTATTTTTATCTGTAATTTAGGCATGTTAGGCTGGCTTCAGAGGATGTCAGAGAGAACCACAAGACAGAGCGCTCTGTCAGCTGATGCAGGCAGCTGCCCGCCAACTGCAAGTCTATAGGGGTCAGAGCAGTACCACCTTCTAGGAGGTGGCTGTGAAGTCCTGTTCCATTTTGACAGCTTAAACAAAATCAATATACACAAATCCACGGG
>NW_010292310.1:8688-16311 GCF_000700745.2 Antrostomus carolinensis | reverse complement strand
CACTGAGGTGAGACTGACCGGCCTGTAGTGCAAACCAGCATTTTTTCCTATTGCAGTTAGCAATTCTAAAGACATCATGGACCTCAGATTATCCCTCATCCATGTTCAGTCAGTGTATCAGAGACACAGGAGAGAAGCCAGTAGCTGAGCAAAAAAATCACCCTGTGCATAAACTTAACTTCTTGTATACCTTTTACCCATACTCAGACATACAGTCTGTTTTCTGCTGTAACATGGTTGCTCTGCATGAGGTCCTTGAAAACATTTCTTCCCATAGGACTACTTTTCTTTTGGTATTTTTCTGTGGTAAGGAAAATTGTTGGTCTGATTTCAGCAAGCACTTATAAAGGAAGACCTAGGGAAGAAAGGAGGAAGTGTTACAGATATTTATAAAAGTTTTTACTAGACTCATTCCTGAAGAGTGATCAGAAAATAAACAAATAAACAAAAGAAACCCCATTGTCTTAATAATACAACTGCCATTTTCTAAATTACCCAAAGGAACTGTTCCACATGCTGCTATCCAAGCACTAAATCCAAGATAGATTATTGCACTTTCTCTTTAGAGAGGGCCTTAAAAAAGATACATGTAATTTTTTTTATCTTCCTACTTCTTCCTTACTCTATCAGTCTATAATTCTAGAAGACCTCTCACATTTATGAACTTGGTAACTATTATCACTTGTGTCCAGTGGACAGGACAGCTTATAATACAGTACCATTTTCTGGAGGGATAAAAGAACACCATATCTTATTTTCAGAAAAAAGACTAAAGCAAAGTGATAAAGCCATTATATTTCCTCAGTCATTTAACTCCATGGCTGGAACCATTTTTCACTGTCCTCACAACTAGCTCTCTGTGTACAAACATCCCAATTAGAACTACTTCCTGTGACTAAAGCAACCAACTGCCAATGCTGGGAGTCCTTCTGCTCCTAGAGAGGACTATTTTACCTCATTTTTTGGGGGGAACTGACCATCTGAACGTATTTCTTCTTGCAGTGCTTGGCCTACAAAAAAACTTGCTGAATTCAGCCCTTTTCCCATTCATCAGGCATACCAATCATCAAAAATCATTAGAAAAGATGTTGCTCTTGGTTAGTGGCTTTAAAAGAGAAGACACTGGAGAGTTCAACTACCTTGAAGAAATTTACAGATGTGACATGGTCTAATGCACATTACTTTCTCAATGCTCCGAACCTGTGGATAAATGAACTTCATTCTCCACTGTTGCCAGATATTTATTTCTTAAAATATGAAAAACTAAAGTGAGGAAAAACAAGCACAGGCACAGATAACAGAGCTTGGACTGCACAGAGTCTTTTGGAGGACACTAGCACATTAAACAAAAAAAAAATCTGCCACTGTCTTAGAATACCTTTTAATTGTCCTGTTGTGGTGCTAAACGTAGAAACAGAAATAGTTAATCTCAGCAGTGTATATGGTTTTACAGAAAAAGGGATGACTGAAATAGGGAGATGCTACCCCTGCCTTGGCAAGGAGTGTGTAATAAAGCTGGATATTAGATGCCAACTCATAACTTCTGCCCTGTAACAAGATGATCATCTTTCTATTCTGTCTTGCACTGCGAAGCTAAGTTCGTAATGCTTTTTAATAATGTCATTACTGGTGGTACTTATTACTTAAAAGATTACCCAGTGTTGTAGTACAACTGCCAGTCAAACTGTATCTACTTATGCCAGAGCTAAATCTGTTTCATAAAGCATTATAAACTCTGAAGCATTTTAAACATGTAGATAACTATGACCAGACTCAAGTGAGGAGACTGAAATACAAATTTGGGATTGTCCTCCAGGTAACTTTCTCTATCTACCACTACAGTATAAAGGAGAGTCTTTCAAATTAATTCAGTTTCGGGGCCTAGTGTTGTCTTGAGCATACAGTAACTAGACTTTCCAAGGTATCTTCTTCCAAGCATTGGAAGTCTGTGGGTTGCTTCTCTTCCAAATATCATTCATGGTCTTGGTTTAAAGTAGTTGCAGCTTCCCATGGTCTTGGTTTAAAGTAGTTGCAGCTTCCCACCCTACACAGTGAGTACAGTGCAGATTTCCATTTAGGTATATACCTCCCAACTTCCCATCCTTGTCTTAGACCACTGCTTTTTCATAATAGTGTTGGGAGTTAAATGCATCAATGCATTCAATGTGGGTTTGATAGTCAATAAACTATTATCAATAGCAACTTCAAATATTCATTTAGGGCCTAAAGTAAATTTAATAAAAATTGCATGAGAGTTAATTAACATAAAACAGCCAAATGCAAAATGAATTAAATAAACTAAAATAAAGTTCATGTTTTAATCAGCAAAGCCTTGTTGCTTAACAGCTCCTCCAGGCTTAACATTCAGCTTAGTTTCTGGATCACACTTTTTCAAATTGCTCCACAGAGACATAAATCTGACTGTAACTACTGTATACTCTTGTGAGAGTAAGTACATGTATATATTTCTGAGTGGGATTGTAAAATATAGTGTGCTGATGCATTGCATGTGAATTAATCTTTTCTGTAGTAGGAAAAAATACATTGTAATATTTTTCTTTTATAGAATGCTGTGAAATATTTTCAACTTTCTTTTGTCTGGGACGATATCAGAGAAATTCAAGAATAATATCAGACTTGTTTACACTGAATGAAAGCAGAATAAGGTTATTGACTTCACTGGAATTTTCCTGAATAGGTATCAACATGTTAGAAAACTAATGCTAGCCAAAAGTTTCCTCCTTTGAAGTGCCATCACTGCAATATTTTTATTTCTCAAGGCAAAAAAAACCGAACCGAACCAAAACAAACCGAACATTTCACAGTCTGTTAATCCATTGATCGAGGACACATGTATTTCAAAATAATGTCCAAATTTACACTTAAAGCCATGCAACTAGATAAATTATACAGATTATGCCACATGTGTTAGCCTGTTCTGACTGATCCATTACACCTCATCATGCAATCCTCTGAATACTGTGAACACAATGACTGAAAATACAGCTTGAGATGTCTTTTGTTGCCCTGATCTCTTACTCAATATCAGAAAAAATTGACCACAACATGCTCTAAGCAACAAGGATGCTGTTGTTTGACAAGATATAGTAACTAAGTGATCAATACACTAGCTGGCCATTTCTTGGATATAAAGTGAGTGGGCTGAACTCTCCAGCAGATGTCCACTGTCCCCCTGGGACCTTGCTCTGGCTGGGAAGATGGAGAGAGAAATGTTGTGTGGCATTAGCTGTAACACTGCGTTCAGGATGTATCAGACAGGTATTTTTTGCATACCCCAAAATATGTCTGAATTTTCCTGACAAATGTAAAAAAAAAAAAAGAAGCTTATAAAAAGCAATTCTCTGTGGTAAAATAGTTCACAAGCAGGTAATTTCTGTTGTGGAAGTTCTGTGTTTCAAGTACAACTAATTGAATTTTAGAATTTTTAATGTGGGAGAAACTACTGAATGAAATCATGCTAATATAGTTAATATTAAGCACAACTTGGGTTTTTTTAAGCAGTACTGATTTCAAGGATCTTGTTAAATGAGTGGAGACGACTATTAAAGAGTTCCTCAACAAGCATGTAGCCATCAGCGCACTGTATCTGAAAAGCAACACTTTTGTGGAAAAAAAATGCCAGGCATTCTTTTACTATCGATATGACTTAAAGAGTCACTGTATGAAGTTTTCTGGGGTTAATCACATATTCAATGGATAAGATTTCAAAGGCAGAAATGTAAAAACATGTTTGACACCTGAGAGAAGACAATTCCTCAGGTACATGTTTGATTTTAAACAAAGTTTCTTTGATGAATGTCATTTATAGTTTGAAATGCTTTCTCTGGGACCAACAACTCTGCATTAACATCTCACTCCTAGACCCACACAGTAAAACTGATTTGATTTTGATCATGTGGAAGAAGATGCTCAGGCTTCTTTAGATAAAATTTCCTACAACCTCTCTTTGGTAAAATTTCCCAAAATAATGAGGCCTAGGTGGTACCCAAACTGGTTTGAAGGCATCACAAACCAGAGGAACATTATGAGCTGCAAAAATAACTATTGAAACACAAGTGGGTTTTCCATACCCAGAAACGTAGCAGGGATATCAGCCCTGGACCTATACATTGTGTAGTCTTTCCACTGACTTCGCATACTGTACATGCTGCTGCAAAAAGTATCACTGTGAATTTTTCAGCAAAATGCCCCCAAATCAACACAAAGATAGGGGTCAAAACAAAAGTGGCAGGAAAATCAGTTATCAAATAATCTCTAAAGAAAACCAAGGCCAGGTTAAATGCAGTTTACACAACCCATTTTAAAGGGGAGATTCAATAAATTAATGGAGCTGCAATCCTGATTCTCAGGCTCAAGCAAATGAAAGCTGAGCAGAGAATACATTTTCTTCATATCAGTCTTAGCTGTTGTGCCACAGACAACTAAGTGATCCCATTGATGACTTGTAACACAGTTCTATCAGTCACTGGGTCTTTCACTTGCTGTGTTACCTTACCTGGGATCTCTGCCCAGCAGAACATTTTATGTTTTGAGAGATCGTTCATCAGTTACAAGGTCAACCATTAAGAGTGAAGTATAGAATCTCTCCAGACAAGAAAGAGAGGTTAATGTGACAAAACAGAACAAAATTTAAAACATTTGATGTCTAAGTTTAGATGCTTTACAATTAAAAATAAGATTATTTCAGAGGACTTGATTTATTTGCGGAGTTGTCTCAGTACACAAATTGCATATCATTCATTCATTTGAGAAGCTATATCTGCAGACTAGTGAATGTATGTATTATTTATCATGTACTCTAATTTAACCCTTTAATACTTATTGTCATAGGGCTTGTGTCGATTCAGCATCTACTGTAATTCTTAACAGTGTGTTTTTATTGATTTAACTTGTTATGTCCCTGCAGATCAGTTTTGATGCATTTTTTCTCCAAACTAAGTGAATTTACTTGAAAAATGTATTTATATTTTGGTTTCTGATTAAATCTCAGAACTACTGGTCAACATTAGATGAACCAAGCAACTAACTGAATTTGTCATATTCTTGCACTCCTTATTTTCGGTTTCCATGTTTACATTCTAGGTTTTGATAGCAACATTTATAATATATCTCCCAGATACATAGAATCTGCTTTAAGACCTAAAGGCAGAATGATCAGGGTATTTTATTTCAACAAGTGAAGTACCATCTGCACCTTCACAAACCTGGAAATCTTACAGCATTTGCATTCTTACTGTCAACTAGCTTATCTGAGTATGGGTAGTTTTGCTAGGGACAGAGTACATGTTCAAGTTTAACAAATCAGCCCAGTGTTCCACATAGTTAAAATTATTTTTAGTAATGATGATCATTGCACACAATTTCAGGTGTGTGCTCTAAATGCTTTTTTTTCAGCCAGCCATGAGGCTGAGTTGTAGTGTCTTCCCAGTTTACACCGATTATTACTTTATATCCAGGGAATTAAAAGATCATAGAATCATAGAATCATAGAATGGTTTGGATTGGAAGGGACCTTAAAGATCATCTAGTTCCAATCCCCCTGCCATCAGCAGGGACACCCTCCACTAGATCAGGTTGCTCAAAGCCTCATCCAACCTGGTCTTAAACACTTCCAGGGAGGGGGCATCACAGAAGATACTAAGGGGGTTTATTTCTACACAATAAATAAAGAAGCATTCCCTCAGATTCGCTTTTATTTTTTTTTATTAGTGGCTTGTTTTATTGGGGTTTTTTTTTCCACAAACACAAATTTCTGTTAGCTATTTGTATAATTCATTAAAACATTCTTTTCTCTCTTATATGTATTACTATGCATTTTTACTCACAATTTCTTCTTTCCACAGTACAGCAAAATAGACGAGTGCATTGAATTGCTTTTTATAGATTTCAGTTTCTGATAGATGACTATGATTTTCAAAAGTGTAGAGGGCATTTGATATCCAGTTCAATTCCTTCATGTCTCTAGGAAAGTAGTAACCTCACCAGACATCAGTTTTGTAGTCTGTTTCTTTTCACTTGAGAAGAAATGCTCTTTTAAAATGTATTTTCTTTTGAAGGGGCTTGTAACAAGCAGTAGTGGGATGCCCTTTGCCATAATCTCTCTAATTAGAGATCATGCTTAGGACAAAGCAAGCCTGTGTATTCATTATATTTCTGAAGAATAAATTTAGTTTGTGAGTTATTTGGGACCATTCCTGTTTTAAGATTTCTGTATTTACTGAACATAAAACAACTAGAATAAATACTGTTTATCTTCTTTAAGGATGAACTTTTTATCAATGGAAAATAACCCTTGAAGTTAAAAAACTCCCTTCCTGAAGGGCTGCACCCCATGGAAAGGACCCAGGCTGGAGCAGTTCATGAAGGACTGTTGTTCATGGGAAGGACTCAAGTTGGAGAAGTTCATGAAGGACTGTCTCCTGTGAGAGGGACCCCACGCTGGTGAGGGGGAAGGAGTCCTCCCCCTGAGGAGGAAGGAGTGGCAGAAACAACGTGTGATGAACTGACCCCAACCTGTATTTCCTGTCCCCCTGTGCCACTGAGGGGGAGGAGGTGGAAATTGGGAGAGAAGAGAAGCTCGGGAAGCAGGGAGGGGTGGGGAGGTGTTCTAAGATTTGGTTTTATTTCTCATTATCCTCTTGTCTGGTTGGTAATAAATTAAAATTCATTTTTTTTCCCCCAAGTCTAGTCTGTTTTGCCCGTACCAGTAACTGGTAAGTGATCTCTCTCTGTCCTTATCTTGACCCACGACATTTTATATTTTTCTCCCCCTGCCTAGTTGAGGAGGGGGAGTGATAGAGTGGGCTTTGGTGGGCATCTGGCCTCTAGTCAGGGTCAACCCACCACAGTTAACTATCCCAAGCAGTGCCAACCCTTTAAGAATGTAAAAATCTATGTAAAAATAAGCTTTGTAGTTTTCTCCTTTTCATGCTGTATTCGTCAGATATTCTTATGGACCCTTGGTCAGTGATACCAATTGGGAGCCATACACATACAGAAGATCAGACTCAGCTCCATACAGTTCTTGCCTGTTCCTATCAGTATTGAAAGTGCCTGGAATACAATTAATGTGATATGGATAGTACCTCTATTAAAACATGACATAGCAATAACTATCCATGAACTCCCTGTAACAGTGAGGTTTTAAAAATTTATTTTCTTTAGTAACCTATCTGCTTAAATGTTATGGGCTTCAGTATTTGGGTTCTAGTTACGTTTCTATAAAGATAGATAGATAGATAGAGAGAGAGAGAGAGAGAGAGAGAGATAGATTACTTTTTTTCAGAATTACCACCAGCTAATTTGTGCACACCCAAATATTAAGATTTGTAGTCTCAAAATTAATATATGGGAACTAATGTAAGTTTTGTGAAAAAGGACACTTGGTTGCTGAGTATTATTTTATTTTTTTATGCACAAGAAGAAACCAGGCAGAAGCCCAGATGAGAATTTACTTCCTTCAAAGCACAAATTCAGTCCTTTTCTCTTCCCTGCTGCCTAGATTATTAAAGTTCATATCACCTCAGACTGATGGTTGGCAAATGCCCACACCCTTTCTACTGATCTCCTCAGCAGTGTTTGACAGTCAGTCATACATTCCTG
>NW_010292310.1:0-8651 GCF_000700745.2 Antrostomus carolinensis | reverse complement strand
ATTCCTGCTTATGTGCTGTACAGATCTGGCAAGTGTAGGCAGAAGCACACTGAAGTGACTCTGATCTTTTTCTCAGATTAATCCCAGAAGGTCACATTTCTATCTCCAAAACTTGCCATTGAAGAACTCGGTAAGTTTAAATTCCTTTCCCTTTCTTTTTCAGCATTTATACTTCTGAAAAATACGACTTGGCAGAGGCTTGGGAAAAAAAAAAATAGCAAGAACACACACCCTACTAGCAGAATGAGATAAAAACAGGATAATATACTAGCAGATGTACCTAAATACCTTTTATATTGAGCTTTCCAATGAAGCATGTATAAAGTTTCTGAAGAAGACTTAAACGGTAATTTGAATTTGCTTGCCTCTGCCCTCTTTTCCCTATTTTTTGTTCTGCATAGTTACATACAGACTTGTGCTGATCAGGGAAGCAATCTTTGTTAAATAAAACAAATTGGGAACTTCTCTTTTTTAAATGTAGTGTCACACACATTGTATCATCCCAGCTGACATGATGGCGAGTGGCAGCTTGGAGGTAGTGGGGAAGAAGAGGAACTTCTCAGCTGGCTTTGCTGTCAGTGACACTAAAACATAGAATTTTTCCCCTTGTGTAAGCTGAAAATCACATGTCTTTCTTACAAGCAGGAGTGAGTTTTCAGATGCAGCTCTTCAAAACTCATACACTTAATATATCCAGTGCCTTAAAGAAAAGAAAGCTTTAAGAAGCACCGTGAAGGAGATTTCATGATACATGTTTGTTTACTTATTGTTGTTATGGAGAAAAAGAAGCAAATTTTCTGTTGAAGGTATAAACTCTTGTCTTTTGTTTTAAAACTTTTTTAAAATATATAGCTTTTTTTTTTTTTTCTATTTTCTGTGCCAAAACAGCAACAAGTAATAGAATTAAATACTAATAATAAAAAATTGAGATCTACTTCAGTTTTGTGTCTGTCATTCAAGGAGTAAAAAGGTTGTTGTTTTTTTGGATTTTTTTGTGAAGTCGTGTATCAGAGACCCTAGCATACAATTTGGACACTTTCTTTTCTACATCTCAGTGTTTCTTGAGTCAACAGGCAGATTTTTACATATCTTTAGCTTCTATTTCTATACTTGTTAATTGAGTAAATAGTAAGATATTTTTATTTTCTTCTCCAGTTTACTAATCTACCTCATGGATAACTGTACTTCAAAGGCCACATGTTATACCTAGCCATTCCATCTAAATGCAGAGCCAGAGTAAATGTTGCCATTCCTACTTTCCCCTGATCTTAAATCCACGGTTTTATGAATTAACACAGACATCTATTTTTTGACCAGTCTGGTAAAATTACTTATATATCTGTAGAGATTTTGTTTTTCCTTCAGAGGCATCGAAGAGTGCTTCATTGTGAAGTGGTAAGTGCTTGGTATCATGGCTTAATGCAGTATTGTATTGTTTTGTTTGGCCTCAGCGTCAGAGAGCTGTTGGTCTGATCCTTCACACAGCAGAAAAACCCGTGATCTGATATCTGGGACTGAACCAAGTAATTGCAGGAGCTTTACTGCATCAAGGAAAGGGGAAGGGTTATGCCCTCATCTTTCCCTGCTAATGCCTGCTCTGTGCTCTTATCTCATTTGATAGATTAGAAAGTATTTAAAAAGAGGTAGTTATTTTTTTCTTTTAATTTCCTTTTTTTTTTTTTTTCCCTCCCTTGTATAACATCTATGTAGCAACTTCCAGTCACTGAAACAGGTTGATAATAAGGTATGAAATGGTGATGGTGATTATTCTTCTCTGTAAGGTGATCTCAGAAATAGTTTAGAGAACTTGCAGACAATGTTTCAAACAAGGGGTCGGGGTGGGGGGTGGACAGCAGATCTTGAATCACACTTACATCAAGAATATTCTGCAAAGGGTTAAACAGCAAGATGTTGCCTACCCTGAACTGTTAGTGTTACCATTTTAAATGTTCCCCAATTAAATAATGAGGTGTAACTTAATAAATGTTTGAACACAATTTTCTCCCCTCTTCTTTCAGTCCAACTGTCTTGTAGTTTATGTCACTATGGCCTACTTTTCAGCAAGAGAATGTCTTAATATTGAGTGTATCAAATCTAATCCTACGGTTTATTGTGGGCAGCCCCAGTTGGTCCTCTTCTAAGGCTTTCCCTCCCTTTCTGGTGAAAAGCACTTGTACCATGGCCCTGCTGGTGGCCTGAATCACCTCAATTTGTTCTAGCAATCAGAGGCAGCTGCTCCGTGTGAAAGGAGTGTGGACCACTGCACAGAGCATTAGGACTGACCTCAGGCTGAATGCAAAAGGCTCAGCCTTTTCTGCGAGGCCAGTCGAGCATGTGCAAACAGATTTGCTGAAGTACAAAATGGTCCAGTGATTTAAAGCAAGTTTTCTTCTTTCTTTCTCTCTTTTTCCCTTTCAGAAATGAAACAGGACAGAGGATAGCCTGGGTACAATCTTAGCAACATCTGTTGCCTTTCACTAGGGTCTTGGCTGAGGACAATATCTATTCAAAGAGGTACTGACATTTTATTGAAAGAAAAAATCCTTAAATAGCAAAGCGTTTGGACATGTTTCCCAACACACACAGTTGGATCTTTTTATAGGTCAGAATGCTTTCGGAGAAACACTTTTATCCCCTCCTCTCTCTCCCTTTCCTAGTGAAAGTGTCAGAAAACAAATCTTCAGCAAATTACAGAGCTCAGTGGGCTTAGAACACTGAAGAAAAGTTAAATTTTCCTTGTTTATTTTTATTCTCTGAACCAAAGGGTGTTTGACAACCAAAATCTTAACCACACTTAATAAGAAATGTGAAGAAATTTATGCTTAAGATTGTTTCACATCTGTTACTTTCTAATTTCCACATCAATTTATCTTTTAAAACAACTAGTAATAGCAGCGGAGCAGCTGTACTATTGCAATGACTGATATTGCATGAAGATACATTTTGTGAAGTTTTCTGCTATGTTTGTTTTCCTGTGTGCTCTCCCCCCCCGTCCCGCCATAAACAATTATTTCATCCAGCACTTAGGAAGAAGCAGTTACCTGTTTCTTTCTCCCTCTTTTCCTCATATAGCTTTTCACAGCCAATTTTACTCTGTCCAACCATGACATGCCTTCATAAAAATGACAGATGAAGGAACTGAGTAACTGGTGAGTATATTATCTTCCTGCAGGCATCTGCTGCTCAAAAGGCACCTATTCTTTTGTTGGCCTTGAGATTGAGGATGCATGTTGCATTCCATACATGAAGCCATTCTTATCAGCTTTCTGCTATTTTGATGATCATGGTAAATTAAATAAAAGCTACTCAAAAGAAGTCTAGTAGAGTTATTCAATTGCATAGATTAGCAATAAAAGTTTATATAAGTAAAAATTTTTAGACAAAGAGGATTGCGCTAGAATCCTCAAGAAGAATTCTTGCAGTGCCTCCAGTTTTACTGAATTTTGATTGATCAGGCCATGGTCATTAAGTTCAAAGCAATATGAATATGTATGGATAAATATAAGCTCCATAACATAAGATGACTTAAAGTAGCTGACTTCTGTCTGTGTAGCAAATTGCTAATATTTATCTGTATGGTGGTACTTCACACTGAGACCAGGGCACTTGTGCTCTATCTATGTCCCACGACTGACCTAAAAAAGCCCTTGTCTTGGTAAGTTCACAACAGAAATACATATGACAAACTTCAGTGACTCAAAAAAAACCAAAAGCAGTACTTCTGTCGAAAAAACAAGGGATGTAAACTGGTAACACTAAGGTCAATGTTGCTAAATGATTAGATACAGCATCCTAGTGACCAGTGCCTGATGTCTCCAAAGGCCAAACTGTAGGAAATACACAAATAGAGTGAAGGGGATTGCATGGCTCTTACTTTTGATGCTAGGGCACTGTATCATTAACCTGCTAAGTGTGGGAGGAAGAAGGTTCCAGAGAACTGCTATTTTCTTTCACCTGCCTGCAGCTTTTTTTTTTTTTTGTTTTATTTTGTGGGGGCTTTTTGGTTGTTTTTTTTTTTTACCCTTACACATACAGGCATGGGTAGCAGTAGGAGGAAACAGGAAATGATAAACCTCTGTTCTTATTCTTGCAGCACAACCATTGGTCTAACACCTCAGGAAGTGCATCTTCATAGCAATGGGCAAAGATTTGAGGGCTGAAGCACCTCTCCTACGAGGACAGGCTGAAAGAGTTGGGGCTGCTCAGCCTGGAAAAGAGAAGGCTCCATGGAAATCTTATAGTGGCCTTCCAGTACCTGAAGGGGCCTACAAGAAAGCTGGAAAGGGACTTTTTACAAGGGCAGTTAGTGATAGAACAAGGGGAAATGACTCTAAACTGAAAGAGGGTAGGTTTAGATTAGATATTAGGAAGAAATTCTTTACTGTGAGAGTGGTCAGACGCTGAAATAGGTTGCCCAAGGAAGTTGTGGATGCCCCCTCCCTGGAAGTGTTTAAGGCCAGGCTGGATGAGGCTTTGAGCAACCTGATCTAGTGGAAGGTGTCCCTGCTGATGGCGGGGGGGTTGGAACTAGATGATCTTTAAGGTCCGTTCCAACCCAAACCATTCTATGATTCTACGATTTCTACCACTTCCTGTAGGAGCAGGACAAAGTGCTGTGCTCCATAATCTGACCTAATTTTCTAACCAACAATGATTTAGATCTTTCATAAAAGGTATTCTTCTCTCATTGAATCAAAAAATCTTTTTTCACTGATATTCATGAATGAAGATTCTATCCGAAGAACAGGTAGAAGCTGGATAGCATTAAGGGATTTATAATATTTTTAACATTTTAAGCATAAAAGTAATGTCTCAGTTGTCATTCTTAAGGAATAAAAAAATTGATGGATACATTAGCCGGGTGAAAAATTGACATATTGAATTATGTATCCTTTGGCACTCACATAAAGTAATTATGAGAGTGGGCAGTTCAAGACGATGATGATAGTCACATTTTTTCTCTGGCTCACTTAGAAGACATGTTGGGTTTGTGTGTGTGTGGGGAGGCTGTTTTTGGTAGTCAGGGAAGGGGCCACCCTGTGATAAGCTCCAAAGCTTCCCTGGCTCCCAAGGTGTACTCCTACAGCCTAGGCTGAGCCAATTAGCAATAGAGAAACACCTCTGCAAATCTATAGTGTGAGGGGAAGGACTGTCCTGAAAAGAAGAAGGTGGAGACAGTGTGGAGGAGAGGCCAGTGACCTTAACAAAAGACAACCATCGGGTTAAAAAAAGAGAGAGCTTTATTGCCAGGAGGAAGGAGGAGGAGGGGGAGGATGGAGAACCTCAGACACCCAGTTCAACCTCATGGAGTAGGGGAAGGCAAAGGTGGTCCCTGCAGCCCATGGAGGTTCAACAGTGGAGAAGATACCCACGTGTAGAGCATGGAGGACTCCATGCTGGAGCAGAAAAGCTGAGCCTGAGGGCAAGTGTGAATGAATTGAGACTCTGGGAGTCGCTCGATGCCAGAGGAAGAGTAGTGAGGAGGTTCACTGGACCAGAGGCCCATCTGCAGACCGTGGATAACCCCATGCAGGAGCCGGGAGATGTCCTCAAGAGATCCGTGACTCCGTGGGAAGCTCACTCTGGAACATCTTGTTCCTGGACTTTCATGATGGGAAGAGCAGCAATGGTGAACTGACTGCAATCCCTATTCCCTGTCCCCTGTGCTGTGGGGTGGGGAGAAGGTAGAGGAATCAGGAACAAAGTTATTTGAGCCCAGAAAGAAGGGAGGAGTGGGTAAGGTGTCTTAAGTCGTGGTTGTTATGTCTCATTGCGCTACTCAGATGAATGGCAATGTATGAAATTGATTTTTCTTCCCCAAGTTGAGTCTGTTTTGCCCATGACCATAACTGGTGAGTGAGCCTTCCCAGTCCCCATCCTAATCTGGACCCCCTTTGTTGTGATTCCCTTCCCATCTCACCAGGTGAGGGGAGTGAGTGCAGGACTGCATGGTCTACCTGTGGTTAAACCACCACAGAAATTTCCAACTGATTCCTATACAACTGCTTACATGCGATTTTAGAATTATGTCTCCATAAATATTCAGGTATAGAAGTTTAGCATTTAGGTTAACGTTCAGACATGAAAAGTTTGATTGCCTGAAGGTGAAAAAAAAGGATCACCAGCATGCTCCTTGCTTGTAGTGTTTCTTGTGCTTATAATGCTCAGATTGTACATTTTGTAAAGGATTTTTGGGACTAGGGGTTTTTTTTAGCTTGTTTTTGACTTTGGTTTTGGGTGGGGGTTTTTTGTGAAAGAGAGAGAACTTTTCCAATTATTGCTGTGGTCAGGGGAAAAACATACAAATAAGTAGAATTTGCTTACTTAGCTAATATATCTACACAAGGAAGGTTATGAGCTTCTTGAGTATCAGTCATGACGCAGGACTATACATAATTTGGGCTAATTATTCAGAAAAATCTTCTAAAATTGCAGCTGTAATCTCTGGTTTTGTTCATGCAAGTATTGAAGTTTGTATTGACAAGCTACACTGGAACACTGAAATCTGGTTTGAGTTTAGAGGTTAGTGGAGGAATTATCCACATTAATTTTGTATAATTGATGCAGAGTACAGACTCTGACTTGAAGTGATACATCTTGCTGTGTATGGGCATTTACTGGTTTCTTTTGTATATATTGGCATTTTTCCAAGTAACTTAGCTGCAGATTTTCAGATGACTGCTGTACAGTAGCAGCCCCCCGAAGCATGCAAAACTCCCTGAAGTCAGTTCGACTTCCTCTGTATAACTTTTCACAGGATCAGAAAAATGTTTCCAGTCTAGATTACAATTCCTCTGAAAAATTGACCTCAGTTGTGCCACAGTGCGAATGCCCTCCAGAACTGAGCTTAATAACCAGTAGAAACTTATCTAACCTTTTTTTTTCTGCATATATCAGAAAAGAGAGGAGTACTGAATATAAAAAAGGTGATATTTCTTCTCCATCAGCAGGATCTTGCTGTCATGAGGCATTAATAAGAAACCCAAGTGTTTGTGCATTTATTTATTTATAATTTGAACTATTGTGCTTATCAAGAGATGCTCATAAATGTAGCTATGTGAGGTCTGCTACAGAGCTACTGTTTAACTTACTCAGTACCATTGCAATGTTAGTGCATGTCCAAGGATACACAAGTACTTGGTACTTTGTTTGCACTTCTCAGAAACTGAATTTTCTTCTCCTCCTGTACTACTATGCGTTTCCTGGTATTTTTGTTTGAGAAATCTCTTTGAACAAAACAGAAAAAAAATGGCTTTTTTAAGCATTCTTCTTCAATTTTAATTATCTTATATAATATCTAATTTCCTAGCTTTTATTCTTAGTTTTTTTTTTTTAATTCTATTGTTTTAAAAATAATTTTAATGCTTTTATTCTTAGCACCTTTCTTTGTCCCTTGTCCTTTTTTTTTCCCCCCCCCCCCCCTTTTTTTTTTTCCTTTTCCTTACCCTATTGGTAATCCATACATCTTGCAGAGCACTCAGTGCACAACACTGCCAGCTTTGTCCTGCTGTATTCTTGCTGTATTCTATCTCAGTGCTGGCCAACTTGGTACATCCACTTATAATATGATGAATAGCATCTGGAGCCTGGCCACATAGCCTACATTCTAGTCTTAGGGCTTTTTTAAGCCATCTATCCTTGCTTGTACAAATAGCCCAATCTTGTGTGGCCATAATGAAATTCCCGTTTCTCTTTTCAGCCTCCTGACAGCCTACCTGCCATTTGCCACCATCTTCTTGAGGAATTTTCAAAATTCTTTCCATACAATTGTTTTTCAGTTGATTTATCTGTGTGCTGTTCTTACTGCTGTGTGACTAATAAATTATGCTCAATGGCAGAATCTTATTCTTTTAATTTTGCAGCCTCCTTGTGATTAAATGAGCCTATTTTCTGTCTACCGTTTCTTAACTTTACATGTTTTCTTTCCTACAATTCCCTCTGTTGCTTTTCTCTTTTCTTCCTGACAACATAAACTCCATTTTTACCTGCATTCACATTTATACTTTAGGCAACAGTAGCTTCATATTACTTTTAGAGTTGCATTGCCTTGGATTAACTAGATTTACTTCTTAAAAAGAATGCCATTCAAGCAAGTATATTGTTTGCCCAGATTTGCCAGTATATGTGGGCCAAATATGTCATCAAAATATGTTGGAGACTCAAAAGGAGATACAGAGGAACCAGAGATGAACAGATGGAGCCATGGTGGTAATGTTGAATTGATAACACTTTATTGATAACAGTTTATAAGTGGAATGGTGATTGTGGATACATAAAGAGACCCAATAAATTTACCAATTGAATCATCACTGTTATTATTTGCTATAATTTAGCTCATACTATTGTGTCTTTTGGGATGACAAAGCTTCAGAGGATATTCTGCAAAATACATTCTAAAGATCAGGTTGCTGAATTTTTGGGGACTATTAGGTATGCTCCCATAGTTACTGTGGCTCCACAGGGAGTAGTGAAAAAATCCTGGAAAATAGACAACAATGTAATTGCCTCAAAACCTAAGTCTAAATGGGGTATTAAGTCATAACTGGTAGGACACAGAATGGTAGAGACATTCCTGTGTTGAGTATCTTGTTAAAGGCAGTGAGTGTCTTCAATTTCAATAGGCCTTTCCCGCTCCCGCCCCCCTCCCCCCC
>NW_010292309.1:0-3182 GCF_000700745.2 Antrostomus carolinensis | reverse complement strand
CCTTTATAGAACCCCAAACCTTTTACTGAGTTCCAAACTTTTTACAGACCCCCAAACCTTTTACAGACCCCCAAACCCTTTCCCGAGCCCCCCACCCCACAGCACGGGGAGAACCAGCCGCCGCCTCGAGGAAAAACATCCGTCTGCCGGCAATAAAATACCCAAGCGGGAGCGTTTGAGCTCTGCCCGGCTGCCGGTGACTAATGAGGCCTCTCATGCTGCCCAGCAGCCATGAGGCTGTGCCCCCAGCTCCATCTGACACCCCCGGGGGCTGCCTGCCCCCGGTTACGTCCCCGTGGTTACTGGAGGTTGGTGGAACCCGAGGTTGCTGCGTAATCAAAGGGTAAATACAGGTCCCTGCCTGCCAGGCGCTTCCCTCGAGTGGGTCCTGAGGTTCTCCCTGGTAGCCAGGCCAAGGAGCATTTCCTGATAAGACATTTATATCCCACCTGTGTGGTCCTACCTGCCTGTGACCCCCCCTTCCCACCACCAACACCACCACCACCACCACCACGTTCACACCTGGTTTGATGGGTGGAAAATGGTACCCGTGGTTCTCAGTGGGATGCTCCTGGATTAAGGACATCAGCATCTTCATCACAGATATGGAGGGGACCCATGTCATCGATTGAAGTCACTGAGCTTCTAAATGGCATCACTGGAAGTTCTACTTGTTGGGATTGACCCCAGGATTTGGTAGGATGGGATGTCCCAGGTCACTGGAGCAGCACCAGCTTCAAAGCGACCGACTGTGCTCATGGGAAAGGAACCAGGTGAAGGTGACAGCACGGAGATGCCTGTCCCAACCGTGGACACCTCACAGGAAGCACCAGGAGAGGATTTGGGGCCAGCAACCAGCCCTGTGGATCCACCAACATGTCCATTAGGTTGGAGGCAGGATAGTGGAGAGATGGGATAAGATGTTCCCAGGTGTCTGATGGGGAAAATGTGAACCAGGGAAGGAAAATTTGGATTATTCATTATGGTTGAATGGCCATGCACAGCCAGGAGGGTGAGGGACATCCCCTGGTGATAGCTCCACCTCCTCTCCTCCAGCTCTTTGACTACATCTCCGAGTAGGGTCCCATATCCCCCATCTCCAGCTGATGCCATCCATCCCATCCCATCCCATCCCATCCCATCCCATCCCATCCCATCCCATCCCATCCCATGGCAGGTGGAGCAGATCCTGTCGGAGTTTCGGCTGAAGGAGGAGGATCTGAAGAAGGTGATGTACAGGATGCAAAAAGAAATGGACCGAGGGTTGAAGCTGGAGACACACGAAGAAGCCTCTGTGAAAATGCTGCCCACCTATGTCCGCTCCACACCTGAGGGCTCAGGTACGGCGCTGCCAGGCTGGATGGGGACCACTCCTGGTCCTTTGCTGTGTCACCTGGACCTTGCTGAGCTCAGGGTGGGTGGCTGAGACCTCCCCCCCACCTCCTTGAGTTGGTCACCTTGTGTCCCACCCTGGCTTTGCAGAGGTTGGAGATTTCCTGTCGCTCGACCTCGGCGGCACCAATTTCCGTGTGATGCTGGTGAAAGTGGGCGAGGGGGAGGAAGGGCAGTGGAAGGTGAAGACGAAGCACCAGATGTACTCCATCCCAGAAGATGCCATGACAGGGACAGCTGAGATGGTGAGCTGGGCACATGGGGCATCCTGTCACCTCACACATGGTCCCTGTCACTGTGCAGGGACACACCATGTCACGTGTCGGTGGGGACACCAGTGGGTACATCCCTCCAGCTGGTAGGGGACACGGGGTGGTGGGTGACCCATGGTGGGGACACCAGTGGGCACATCCCTCATCCCTCCAGCTGGCAGAGGACACAGGGTGGTGGGTGACCCATGGTGGGGACACCAGTGGGCACATCCCTCATCCCTCCAGCTGTCAGAGGATGTGGGGTGGTGGGTGACCCAGGTGGGGACACCAGTGGGTACATCCCTCATCCCTCCAGCTGGTAGGAGCCATGGGATGGTGGGTGACCCATGGTGGGGACACCAGTGGGCACATCCCTCATCCCTCCAGCTGGCAGAGGACACAGGGTGGCGGGTGACCCATGGTGGGGACAGTGGCCATGCACAGCCAGGAGGGTGAGGGACAGCCCCTGGTGATGGCTCCATCTCCTCTCCTCCAGCTCTTTGACTACATCTCCGAGTGCATCTCTGATTTCCTGGACAAGCACCAGATGAAACACAAAAAGCTGCCCCTGGGCTTCACCTTCTCCTTCCCTGTGCGACACGAGGACATCGACAAGGTGAGGGGGTAACTTGGGTGGCATGAAGACTTGGGAAGGGGGGTGTCCCCAAACTCAACTACACCAACAGCCCCATTTCAATCTTCTCCTTGCTCCAGGGCATCCTCCTGAATTGGACCAAGGGCTTCAAAGCTTCAGGTGCAGAAGGGAACAACGTGGTGGGGCTCCTGAGAGATGCCATCAAACGGCGAGGGGTGAGATGACCCTACACTCAGTGCTGTGCTGGGAACACCCTGTGACACCCTCAGCTGTCCCCAAAATGGGACCATTGGAGCCCACGTGTCCATGGGAGAGATCATTCCATGCGTGTGCATCCTCACCCTTGAGACCTCCCCCCGCCCCATCCCACACCCACCTGCTGAGGGACAACACAGACCCCCCCCCAGTGAGACTCTGATGGTCCCTGATGTCCCCTCCCCAGGACTTTGAGATGGACGTGGTGGCGATGGTGAACGACACGGTGGCCACGATGATCTCCTGTTACTACGAAGATCACCGGTGCGAGGTTGGGATGATTGTGGGTAAGATGGCCCTTCCCCACAGGGACACGAGGGGGGGACATTCCCACCGCCCCCCTCACGCTGCCCTGTGTCCCCTTTTGGTGGGAGTGGGGACACAATGAAGACAGGGGTGGGTGACAGCAGCACCCTACTGAGGTGTCCTTGAGGTTGAGGTGCTGGATGGCATCACCTGGCCCTGGCATGGTGGTGGGGACAACTTTGGGGTGGAAAGGGGGTGGGCACCATCATGGGTCTGGTCACTGTCATGGGTCTGGTCACTGTCATGGGTCTGGTCACCCACAGTGAGGGTCTGTCCCCAAGAGCCCATCCACCTTCCAGGCTGCTGGTGGCTCCAGCATCTCACCATAGGGGTGGGGACCCACTGAAGGTGACCAGTGCTGGCCATGCCAGGGAGCTGGGGGG
>NW_010292308.1:51033-91867 GCF_000700745.2 Antrostomus carolinensis | reverse complement strand
GAGCAGCCCCCTGAGCCCGGGGTGCGAGCGGGACGGGGACAGGTTGGCACGTTGGGCTGCCGCTGGATCGCGGCCCCCGGTGACTCCCCAGCGCGGGTGCGGAGGGTGAGCGTGTGCGGGGGGCGCCGGGCGGAGCGGGGACAGGGACACGCTGGTGGGCTGTGGGCAGGGCTGTCGCCTCGGCAAAGGTGTGCCCGTGGTTACCCGGAGCGCTGGGTGCGGGGCCGCACCGCATGTGTCCGCGCAGAGGTCGCTGGCTGCGCTGCTGCGTGTGTGCGCCTGGCGTGGCTTTGTCTGAGTGAGCGAGCGCAGGGATGGACGCGACGCGATGCTTACAGAAAATGAGGTGTGTGGGGATTATTTGTCCTTTCTCTGTGACTGGCTGAAGTTTCTGTGAACTTCATCTTCAAAGAGCTGTTTAACTTTCTTTTGATGGGATATATATTAGCATTTATATGAAATGTGGCAGGAATCTCATTAGGAATGGTTTTGTCAGATGAATTATTGCCTTTAATAGACAGTTTACAGGATTCCTGACCAAACGGGTGGCATATTTAACTTCAGGGTATCTGTATATTATCAGCATACTATCACAGTGTTAGAAAACACAGTTTATATGAGTATTTTAAAGTTTCATTAATGTACTTTTTAAAATACATAGGTTAAAACAAGAGCAACGTTTTCTTAACAAATGCTATTTAAACATGCAGATAAACTTGGCTAACACTCCATTTATCTGTATACACTTTCTAAAAAGCAGAAACAGAATGTGACAGATTGGGATTTAAAAATGCATATCAGTTACCAGCCAGGATATAATTGCAGAGTAAGTTAAATATTTTGAATGACTTTAGCAATTTTCTTTTTTAAAAAACCCCACACACTTCGAAGTGTGGAAAAAATGTTAAGAGGAGTAGGGAAGGTGGGTTTTGCTGGCTTTTAAAAAAGGAAACTCTTCCATACTCATCGTATTTTTTTTTTTTTAAAGACTTGCTGTCACATGGAGGAGACTGTGGCACAGTCTAGTAGTGGAATGCTGGGCTCTGTGCATTTCAGACAGTAAGGGTTTGGTTAGCAGTTTAGGCACCATAAAATCACATTGCTTTCAAGACCCTACATTAAATTCCACCTCAGGTATTTTATTTAGATGGATATTCAGGAATTTAGTAAAATCCTAAACAATCTGTATTTGTCAGTTCTGTAGTGATAAGGAATTTGGTCTTGATACAGACATAACTAGGATTTGTATGAGTATTAAATAGCAAGTTCGCAGTTAATTTTGCTTATGATATACTTAAAAATATTGGCTTATGTACAGTGTATTGGTTGAATATGTATTTCTAAAATGAAGCAATAGACTTGTCAAGTTTGATTGCCCTGATATTCTGTTCATAACTTGTAGCTGTTTTCTTATTCATTTGATATTCATGTTGATCTGTTTTCTGAACATGCAAATGAGGTTCACTTCTGATAAGTGAGCAAAACTGCTCGTAATAAACAGCGTTCCCCTCTCTACAGCAAGAGCAGGTGTGTCATGTGGTGTCACCGTTTTCATAGTTGGGTCATTTAATGGGAACAAAGTGAACTTTTGGTTTTGCTCCTTTATAGACGCTGCTCTATCAGTGTGTGTGTAGTGTCTGCTCTGTCAATCATCAGTTTTACCTCCTTTAAACCTGTATATCTATTGGGGATTTGATTATCGCTTTCAGAGATTGCCTTCCTAAAGCAATACCAAACCTCTTGGTATTTTAGATGATGTAACATACAATATCTTGCATTGCCATTGCCTTCTCCTTAATATGTGGGCAAGAAGTTCTGTTTAGTCAGTGCCATCTCAACATCCAATACACTGATACCTTGGCAAGTGTAAGTAGAATTATTATACCCCTTTTCAGCATAGTTTTAGAAAGATTGAACTTGATGTTTTTACCTATTTCTATATGGATAAATATTTGAAATCAGAATAACATAACAATAGATGGACGGACCAACTTATTATTATATAGTAAGGTGTTATATTCAGTCTTTCTAACTTTAAACTAGTTACTTCAGTAGTACCTTTGTAATGGAATTGTTCAAATGTTTTTGGATAAAATTTTCACATAGGGTCTTGGTTTTGCTCATAAAACACAAAACTTTTCCAGGAACAAGTAAGAAATTGATTTATTCAGTTATAAACCTTATGGTATTATAAATGCTATAAAAGATCTAGAAAAATGTCCTTAAGTATAATATTGGAAGTTTGCACTTTTTCTATTGTCCTGAAAAATATTACTATGAAATGTTAATAAATTTTATTATGATAAATGTTAGATGTGGCAAATGAAGCATCAAATTGGAAAGGAGCAGGAAAAGAAATATGATTAACTCTTGGTTTTAAGTTATTGTGACAGTAATTGTGAAAAAAATACCATGAAAAGTAAAGCAAGGGAAAAATATGTAGAGAATTTTAAGTATAGAAAATAATCTTGTCTAAATTTTGCTTCATATTTTAATTCAAGAAAGTAGCATGCTAAGTTATTTTTAAGATAGGTCAAGCCTACTGAAATCAAGCTTTTAGTTGACTTCAGTGATATGGATTTTGGAGTTTTTCTTAGAATGATTATGTCACAAGATAGTATATTTCTAGAATTTAGAGATAGCAACAAAGACTACAGAGGACCTTGATTACTTCAGAAATTTTTTCAACGTTTCACAGTTTTTTTATATATATTTTAAGACTGGGATATAATTTACAATGTCTAGGAACTAAACATAACTTTTGACATGTGTTAACTTTATGTGAGAATAAGGTTTACTTTTCAAAACTACTATTCTTCCATAAATAGTCTTATTTTCAGTCTCTCTAAAAATCAATTTAGAAAAGTTACTGCCTTTAATTTTGTTTTGGAATATGTTACAAAGAAGAGTTCTACTAAACTGAGTTGTCAGGAAGTAACAAATTCAGTAGAACACACTTTATATATAGAGGATCGATTTCCACAGGTCTGCCTGTTTGGACAGAAGACATGCCATAGGCACACAGGCACCAGATGGAAGCAAAGTGCAGGCTTTTCATTTAAAAAGGTGCATCATAAGTATGTTTTCTCTTAAATTCAAATGCTGTGGGGTTGCAATTGGGCAAGATACCAGACAGGTTAGTGAAAATAAATAAATGCATGACAGACTTTTTCATGGTAGCACTTCTTTCTAAATTTGTCTGTGAATAAAGTTTAATTTTATAGCCTGAGATTTTTTGTCAGCAGTGGAGTTCTGTACCTGTAGGAATAAGTATTTTCCTTTTAAAAAAAAAATAAATTATTTTTAAGGTATCAAATGGAGATGTTAAGGAACGTAGCAAAGTAGGTGTCTTCAGTGACATTGTACACTGACTAATTTTATTTTACTTGAACTTCAGTTTGGACAGTATGAGAATGTGTTTGCTTTGAGGGATTAGAAGAGAGTGTAAGCATTTCTCCTTTATATTTGTCTTCATCATGCCTGTTCTGCATTTGGTTTCAGTTAACCATGTTAAATTGCATAGGCTGCGATTTCTCTTCACTGTCATTGAAAATAAAGCACAGTATGGCTTCTTCCACCAGGTTGCAATCCGAGACTATTTTTGTTCTGTGGTTAATTACGGATTTCATGCACAGCAATAAGACTTCTGGAGAGTGATATTTTTCTGATTGTCAGGAATATTTAAAAAAATGCCATAGTATCACAGAGGCTTATAGTTGCCTTTCACAGATACAGAGTCATGCACAAACTTTTTTTCAAATACTAAAATGGAGAAACTGCTTGAGTCAGTAGTAACATACAGATTCAGCAAAACTAGGTAATGAATTCAGGCAATTAAACATGACAAAAAGCCCAGTTTTACTGCCTTGACTTAATATGCTTCCAGTATTTTTTTTTTTTTTTGATACATAAAAACTTCAAAATGTTTTGTTGTTGTTGTTTTGGTTTGGTTTTTTTCCTGTCAGGTGTTAACAAAAAAAAAGTACACCTCCATATTCCAGAAACTCTGGAAAATGCTCTTGCATTTAAATAAAAACCTTCAGTTTTTATTTAAATATTTTTACTCTCTGGAGAAGCATACTCTAATAATTTCTTCAGTTTAGTATACCTGGAGTTCAACAGCTACTCATTTATGTACCTGCATTTTGGTAGAGAAAAGTAAAACCAGACTGGTTGAATATTTAGGAATTAATAAAAGAATATAGTAATTACTATTTAATATGTATTAAAAATAAGATATTGCTAAAGATTATTAGAAATCCAACCAAGTTTTTCATGTGGAAGGCCAGGGGATCCATTTTTTTGTACTTTTATTTTTATTTATCTGATTTTTCAGAAATTTTAAGCAAGTTTCCTATCTAGTTATTATTGCAAATTTAACTGTGTAGAAAAGGGGAGAGAAGTAACCAGTTGTAAGTCTTGGTACTCATGGACTAACCAGAACCTGATAGAGTTTGCAAAGATTATCAGTTTGCCGTTTGTATCTTGGAGCGTGATGTAGAATGCGAAGAACAACCTCCCAGGCTTTGCAGGTGGAATTGTTGGGTCTCTTGTGCTGTGGTGCTTTCTGGACAGGTGCTTATGATTTTTTAACTCAAGTGTTTTCCCTGTTAAAATTGAATTTTCTGATTATGTGAATAATAGTTATCCAGGAATGAAGTTTGATCCTTTTTTCATGCAAGTAAATTGTAGCTTATAGGAGGATTTGTTTCTGCTAATTAGCCTGAATCTAATGGCTCCCTGCTTTAAGTGTAAACATATATTACAGCAAAGTGAAGTGAGAGGCATATGTGGCACATGACTGCTGCTCGTTTGGAGAATTATTTGTCTGCTGCTGAGAACTTGCACTGTTAGATGATGCTCTAACAAAAACAGCAGCATCATTTCAGTGAATAATGTCATTTAGGACGAGATTCAATGTCTTTGAAGAACTGCCGCCATGCTGGAGCAAGTCTTTTAAGAGCTTGAGATTTAGATCAAGCCCCAGTGGAGTATCATGGCTCTCTCCTTTTCTACTGTTTTACATGACTTGTATGTTTTCATGTTAGCATCAAGTGTTCACCTTTTGAAAGTCAGTCTGCCCTTCTGACACAGTGTCCTGTGATACTGTCATCCAGGGGACTGCAGTTCAGCTCTGGCCTCTGATTTTTCATGACCCAGCCTTTTAATGTATGATAGCAACAAGTGGTCTGTGTAAAGAGGAAGAGACTTATTTGTCAGCAGAATATATCTGCTTTCAGCTGTGTTGGCAGGGAAGGTTTGATATTTGGTTGTGATAGGAATCTCAAACGATTAAATTTTTGTTAGAATATTTTGCAAGACTAGATTTAAGATTAATATCATCTAATGTTTTAATTTGAAGACTTTTGGTATTTTAAAAAAGATGTATTTATTAATAAGGTCTCTATGATGAGCAGTGGCATGCTGTCCCACTTTTCCACCTTGCCAGTTAAGCCAGCACCACATGAGGCTGTAATCCTGAACTAATCTTGACAGTTACCGGGAAAAGCAGGATACTGCTGCCTGTGCCAGGGAGCAAAATCATCTGAGAACCAGATCTCATTGCAAATGATGTTTCATTCCAGTTTAGAGGCTTTCCCAGTGTCAGCAGAGTCAAAAATCCAACCATGGCAGACTGACTTTCTACTGACAGAGAAGCCATGGGAATCAACTTAATTCAATTTTGACTTTCATATTTGAAAGTATGAGCCTTTTCCTTCATGATAGTTCTTTCTTTGAGCCACAAGAGGAAGTAATATTTAGTAATGGCATTAGGTATTTTAATGTCTTTACTTCTAATTGTATTTTCAAGATGTCTCAATCTCTCCAACAAGTATCTGTAGTTATGAGAACAGGTAAATGAAGGTCAGCACAGTCATGTGACAGCTTAGCAGAACTTCTGTTTGCCCAGATTTTAGACTCATAAGACCAGAACACTTTACCAGCTCTGTGTGGTAGCTGTGTTCACTGATTGCACCCCCTCAATACAGTGACTTGGGGGTGGTCTTTAGAGCCAGAAAACTGGGGTCAGGAGAGCTCAGTCTTGAGATGTGTTGCGGTCTGTGAATTGTCAATGAAATACAAGACAAGGATTTGGAAGATAAGTCTTTCGGAAGAAGGGCTGTGAGATGATGCTAGCGTTGTATTCTACTGGACCAGTTTAGCACCTCTGCACTTAGAAGAGGTGTATCAAAGAGGATCTGAAGGACTGTTCCTGGATCACCTCCTTCCAGCTTGTATTATCCCATGATCCTATGTTGTCAGTTGAGTGAACCTGGCAAGCAATGGGTTATTTTAGCAATTCAAAACTGAGGGTAAAGCACAACGGTGATAAAATGGAAAATGCTTCTCCAATTTTGAAGATATATGTACCTATGGAATATGATGCAAATCTCTTCCATAAATTTGTAGTAAACTCTGTTTAGGTGATGAACAACTAAATGAGAAATATTACCAAATAATTGTGTGTGAGTCATTGCTAGCGTAGAGCTTGACTTTGGCAATGCAGTAGAACCAGAGAAGTAGAGGATGCAATTTTCAACTACTCATGTGCTGTGAATATGTGAGTCGAGTTACGTTGCCTTGTGCAATCACAGAAGTGAGGTGGATTGGGTTGTTCTTATTTTCTTCAAGTTATAGCACTACAGAGGAGCCAAGGACATTGTGCCCATTAAGATAACAGAAGACAAAGATGGATGAGGAAGCTGAGATTCTCATGGGGAATTATCTTTAAAAATGGCATGCAGGATGTATACGTTTATTCCCCCAAATCTTTATGTCTATGAACCATAAAGGTGATTTTCTCACTGGATCCAAGCAGTTTTTTTCAGGTAGTTATTTCATTGGGGGTGGGGAGAATGGTTAGTTAACTAAAAATTTAGTTATTTTAACATATTTTATCAATATTTTAGGAAAACTGGAAACATGGAAGAAAATAAGAAAGGGCAAACATTACAACTTCGACATGTTGCAGTTGGACTTTTTAAAAGGAATTGTCCCTTTTTTCCCCACTGAGAAATTTCCTTTTTATTTTCCTGCATGATGTAGAAATACAAAAATATTTGGGTTTAACTTGGGTTAGTAACAGATGTTTCATTTGATCTTTCAACGTTGCAGACAGTAGACTGCATTTTTGCTTTGAGGAACAAATTCTATCTCACATGCAATTGGAGGTAATAGCACTGACTTATAATTCTCCATGTCTGTAGTGAGTAGGATGTGAAGCTGTGGGCTTAAATTACACAAAGGAAGATTTAGATTAGGCATTAGAAAGGCTTCCTGCTAGTAAGAGTACTTAATATTAGATGAGTTAGGAAGATTTTATGCCTTTGTATGTAAAGATATACTACTGAATTAATTTATAACTGACAAAACTTGTTCTCATTTCTGTGTATTCCTTTTACTAGAAGAGAAAATCTCTCTGAAAAACTGAACTTACTTCCCATTCACCAGATGGCTTTTTCTTATGTCTCTACCAGCACAGTTCTGAATCTGACCTCTTACTATTTTTACACATCTGTGAAGTAAGACAGTGAATCAGTATTATAAATATTTTCCCAAGAAACAGAGTTCAGAAAATACTGGACTTCTGCAAAGTTTCTGATAAAATCTTGGATCTCCCTTTTTTTTGAGGCACAGTGCAGTAAGAGGTGTGCACCTCTTCTGTCCCTGCTCCCAACTCCCCTCTCAAGTGTTTCATCTTATGACAATGTGGTTGCTGGTGAAACTTGTATGTAGTTTACTGCGTAGTTCTGAGAAAAATTATTGATCTATATTTATGGAAGCACTGAATAATCCTCTCAACAAGGGTCAAGACAGGTATAATATACTTGGATACATTTAAATAATTCGTTCTGTATAAACTCTTATAGCATCTATATTACATGTGAGGGCTTCCATTATTCCTTTAGCATTAACTTTAGAATTTAAAATAAAAACATATAACCTAAACTAAGCTATTTTAAATATATTTTTTTTTCATAAAAAGTAATTTTTTTCTTGTGACAACTGCACCGACTTTCCCATTTTCTATTAATGATGTGACATTAAGGTTTATGAATAAAAAGCTGGTTACATGGAACATATCCAAGCAATTGAGACTTTTTTTATTTACTATTTAAGACATGTAAGAGCACACTGGGGCCCAAGAGGCTTTGTTGTGCTATTTTTCTATGTAGTATTCTATATAGAAACCCAACAGCCTCTGTCAAAAAAAGCTTTGAATAAGGCAACAATAGAAATTAAAAGCATATATTCCTAATCAATCAGTGCACACAGTGGATCTTGTCTCAGGAATTTTAGCTTACAAACTGCAATTGAAGTTACTTGATTCAGTGTAAGCAACGTGAGAAGGACAAGTATGTTGGACACCCTCTCCCTCTCCCATCTCCCTCTCCCATCTCCCTCTCCCATCTCCCTCTCCCATCTCCCTCTCCCACCCCCTCTCCCTCTCCCATCTCCCTCTCCCATCTCCCTCTCCCATCTCCCTCTCCCATCTCCCTCTCCCATCTCCCCTTCTCTCCCATCTCCCCTTCTCTCCCATCTCCCCTTCTCTCCCTGCTCCCCCCCTTTTTTTTAAGCTACTGGAGCCAACAACTAGTTTGGCATAGGACAGTAGATTGTTTTAGAGGGAGCTGGAATAAATCTGAGAAGACAGTACTCTGCCAATGGCTGTGGAAAATACATCTTTCTGAAAGACAGAGAAGGAACAGTAGGGAACAAAGTCCCCATGTGCTCCAGACTTCTTTTTGGAATGACACAAGCCCCTGTTCTGTCTAACCATAGTTTTTCTAATTAGCTTTTACCTGTCTCTGGACAGACAAATAGCAAAACATAGTATTCAGCTTTGAAGTGACATGATTTTGAATGAAGCAATGCTGCTATTAATGAAGTTCAAATAAAACTGTGTTTTAGAATAGACTGTAGCAAATAGGAAACTGATATGGAAACACTAAATAGCATTCTGGAATATCTGTATTAAAGAAATAGATGCCAAGATACTTATTACTTGCAGGCATGTCAAACTTCAACGGGTTTATAAAGAATTTAATATTTTCATATGCTTCAGTGTAAAGCCATCTGTCTCAGTGACAGAACAAAGTGTTGAGACAAGAACAAACGTATGTTTATGGAAGTACTCCATGAAATGTTAACAAGAAAGACACAAGATACACAGCAGTATCTTGTAAGAAATGGGCAAGGGATTTGAAAAAACATGGCAATCATCTTCAATATTTACAATTATGATTTCTTTTATAATTTCTTTTTGTGTAGAAGTGTTAGAAAATAAAAGTCTGTCAATACAGATGGTGAGGGAGACAGGAATACTGAGTAAAATACTGTTTACATCCAGCTTTTGTAGTTTTTCATGTTTCTGCTCTCTTTTCTTACAGTGTTAAGCTTATATCTGGATCCATCAGTATATATGTTATACCTTATGTAGTGTTTCATACATCTGCTGGACTTTTTAGTGCAAATTAAACTGCCTCAAACACTCACAGGAGCTGAACTTTACTAGTGGCTTCTTTCCATCCCCCGTTTGGGACAGATTTTCATTCGTGACTGCACAGAAGAATGAATCACATTACAGTGTTTGAAGTCAGGAGCTGATACAGTGTGACTTTTAACCTGTCATACCCCAAATACAGGGCACAGTGTGGGCTAGTAGGAGATACAAAGAGATTATAGGGGGAAAAAATGGTACTGAGACATCAAAAAGAAAGCAAGTGTTCAAGAAAAGTTACTTTGAATCTTTTGTCAATGGTATTGCAACAAGAAAAATCTAGTTCTAAAGAATCTCCACAGATGGATTTTTAGTTGTAAGGTATAAAGAATATATTTTAGTGATTCTTATCTTCACATCTCCATTCTCTCTACAGGTTTGGGTGACTGGGAGAAAGGTTTGAATTAGATTGTGCCTTAGCAGCACTATGAATTTTCTAGGAAGTGTGTGCTGCTGTATTCTAAAATTATAGCTCCAAAAAGCTATGTGCTGAAGGGTTATGGAGCAGGTTATGGCAGAATTCTCTCCTTTATTCAGGTATGAAATCCTGTTCTCTAAACAGGACGTAGCTTGGTGAGCCAGTTACTCAGTTTGAGTTGGTGGCATTCCAAATTGATGTGGAAAAGGGCAGACCTAATTATTTGTTGGTGAGAGTTTTGGATTTTACTCTAATAATGTATTTTCTTAATGAGATGTAGAAACATAGCATGGATTAATTTTCATCAACCTTCAAAAACTTAAGCCAGTGGAATGCAGAGGTGGGAATACACAATCTCACTAGCAACATCACCCTGAGATAACAAACACAAGTATTCTAGTGCTGACAATGTTGTCATTCTGTTCACTGGTAGTGTTCCTATCATTTCACTTCTAGTCAGCCAGGCTGGAAGTTTTGACTGCTGCCTTGTGGCATCTTTCAGGTATGTTAAGTTGTCCTGTAGTGTCCTTAAAGGAGCAGGCAGAATGTGGAAGTAACAATGTCTGAACTTCTATTTGAGTTCCGATAAATAGGGAAATTTTCAAATTTGTGCTTAGCAACAGTGACATCTTGTGGGTGATCTGAACATCCCAGCTCTGGCTCACTGCCCAGAAGTAAATCCTTTAAAACCCCCCAGTTTTATCAACACAGGCAAATCACATTATGTACATAAGGGTTTCCAAGACTTTCAGTGTTACCCTCTAAATGAAGGCAAAGAACCAGCAGGAGAGAAATACAACTCCTTGATCAAACTTGAGCTTGTTTAGTATTTCTTTTTGTTTTGGCAGAGCAGGACACTGCGTACCAGATACCTTGGATGAAGGTGTATTGGACTGTCCCAGAAGCAAGTCTGCTAATAGTCCTCATAAAGGTTTATCTTGATGTTCCATGTTGAAGGGATGACTTTGACCCTTAAGGCAGTGGTGTTTTAGACATTAGAGTATAAAGATTTACTTCCACTTTGAACATGCCTTAAATCTCCTTGAGTATTCAGCTTTGGCAACATGCTCTGACAATGAGAACTTGCCATTATATGTACCTGTGGTGTTTAGAAAAATCCCATCAGGTTGGTCTGGTGGAAGGGGTGATGTCCTTCTGCTTTTCTGTTAATTTTCATTGCACGTTCTTGTGTCCTTTTTTCGGAGAACTGAACTTTCTAGTTCTCTGTGCCATCTACATTGGTATTTATTTTGACTATTCTTTTTATTTCTTTTGAAAAACAAGCAATCTCAAGTGTTATTTTTTTAGTTTTCATATGATAATTTTTGGGTCTTTTAACCAGTTCAATCTTCTGTCATTACCATCAATGTTGTCTTGGACCCTTTCACTTTTAGTTTTCTTTTCATACAGACTGACTAGCCTTCGTGCAAATGAAACAGGTGCGTTGTTATTGCAAATTATAGGAAAACTTCCTAGTAGGGCATCACATGCCAGTAATTGTTTTACTATGCCAAGGGATCCTGACTTGTTGTAAATAAGGTTTGCAAAGCATTTATGATACTGCTGAGAATTTCTCTTACAGCAGAGAAAATGGCAGTGAGTATTTTTTGCGGAGACATAATTTCTTTGTCAAAATACAGTCTCTTTCCCACTGTATTGCATCCAAAACATGAGTGTTAATAATGCATTTATAGCCATTAAAATTGTCCAAATATTTATGCACTACCTACATGATAAGAATTTTTAAAGCTTTTTTTTTGGGTTAATGAGTTGGCTTTTCTTGCTCAATAGGCTATCTGCTCAACTTATTTGACTTTGACTTTGATGAAAAATTGTAAACGGTGATACAATTATATTCTAATGCTGCCCAACATCAAATTATTATGAAAATTATTGTCTAATGAATTCTACCGTGCCATTAAGCTTGGTATTAGCAAAACAAACTTAAGGATTTGTTACATTTAGTGATACTGGTTTCTGTAGGAGCTATGGAACTACAAGGAGAATGTTGAATATAATGTTTCCTCTCAGAAGTGGTTCTCAGAACATAATCAATAAAAAATGAGCAACATGCATGTTCCTGACAGATCATATCAATAATCTGAGTGGGGTTTGCTTCTCTTTCTGTGGAAGTTCATAATATCCTTCGATAAAGGGTTGACCCAAAGCATATCAGTGTTCTTTGGGCACGTTGCTATCGCATCTCATCTGTTTTTAACATGTTGGGAGCAGGACCAAGAGGCAGGGTGGCTATTAAAGTGGGGTTTCTCCTGTCCACATGTGTGTGCATTCCCTCTTCTCAAAATGTTACAAAGACCCACCACATGTTTTCCAGGCAGGAATCTTTGCTGTTTTACTTACTGCTGTTTGTTCTTTCTTTGTAACATCGAGCATCTTTATGTGATTTCCTGTTAATAGTATTTCCCAACTGTCAAAAATGTATTAAATTGTTAAGAGGAGAGAGATTAAACTTTCCTCCTAGGAAAGACGAGGTAGGTTTATGGTAGCTTGTTGTATACCACAGTTACTATGTTGCCCATTGGTAATTAAAATAGCCAGTAGCACCCCCAGCTATTCCACAGGAGGTAATTCTGTGAAGTACTTTCCCCTATTAATAACGATTATAGCTGCTGGTTTTGTGGCACTTAGCACAGTTGATGTGTACTAATTTGTTTGAGCATGCCTCTCAGGGAAGATCAGAGAGAGGATCAACTAGTATAAGTGTATTTACCAGGCTTAGGTATGAGATAAAGTAGCAGCAGTTTGGGTATGGACAGGAAGAAAAATGGAGGTACCTTAAGGTACTCTGCTGGGAAGAGGGGAGGAATAAACAAATCGCTGTAGGTGCTCTGGTGGTGGCAGAGAGATTGGGAGGCTTGTGTGTATTCAAAACTGTGACCTTGCACATCTGCATTATGCCTGGATCACAACACAAATGCCTGCATTCCTGTGGAAACATCACTGTTGATGCTACTTTGCTTTTGTCTTAATTTCACATTGTAGGTAAGGCTATGAATCATGCCTGTATCTGAGAGGCGGGTTGAGGATAAGCGTCTTAAAAATCATGAGGAACTTGTAAAGCTGGGCCGCTAACAGATAAATTGTGAGTCATTGTCCTTCTGTCCTCCCTTTTGTTGCAGTCTTGCTGATGGCATTGAATTTCAGATGGAAGAAGAGAAATAATTTGAAAATTTTTCCCCTTTCCTAAAGGAATAAATGCCAAGTGCAGAGCTGCTGATTAAAAACATATCTCTGAGGAGCCTAACGGGAGCTAATCCTTAGGATATATTTAACTAAATTCTAATCCCTTTCACTGGGAAGTGCACTGGGAGGTGAAAATTTCTTCCATTTGCCATAGGTTACCTAGTTCTTCACAGAAGTATCCTTTCACTTACTCCAAGTTAGCCCTTTCTTTCTTCTGTCTTGAAAGTTGACAAACAATTATGCTTTATTAAGAACACCATTGTAATACTTAAAAAGTGCTTATTGCCAAGAATAAAAATTGCAAAGTTTATCTACTGCAGAGGCACTAGTTAAATAGTTTCTCTCTTAACTTGCACTTCTGTGGCATAGCATGAGATGTCTTGGCTGGCAGTGATAATAGAGGTATTATTTTCTCCCCTTAAGCAAAATGATGTGTTCCTAAAGTAATTCGCTGCAGTGCAAATTATAACTGCTCTTTTTGTTGAGACAGGGCTGTAATCATCTTCTGTCACTGGTCACCTCTCTAATAGCTTATTGGTTCTCAGTGCTGTCAAGTAGAATTAAAAGAAGAAAAAGAGCATTTTTTTTCTCTAGCTGGTGCCAAAGCTTTTGACTTTTACATATTGTATTCTCTGTTGTATGTAGAAAATAAGTTGGTGATTACTGGAATTATTTTATATCGTAGAATAATTTGCTATTGAGTGAAACATGAAAGCTACTTGGAACATTAAAAAACATTTCTTGTAGGCTAATTTATCTATTATGCAGTTTCGGTGAGATGTTTTAAAGTGTTGCTTCAAGTCTACATTATGTATCTACACACTAAATGTAGATAAAGAAGAGAAAGGGAGAGTTGTTTTAAGTGAGATAGTTAAGCAGTTAAATGTTCATTGAATTGCAGTCTGAGACCTTGAGGGGCGAGGGAAGGGTATTGGGTTATAATACATACAGGTAAAGAACTATTTTGGTGCAATTGTTTGTATTTTTCATCAGCATCTCCCATGTGGGTAATGATTCCAGTACACATTCTTGTAATCTCCTGCAGTGGCAATGATTCAGCTTAAAAATCAATAGGGCATGAGGTGTTTCAAGTTCTCATTATTGTAATGTGTCAACATCACTTCAGTGACCCCAGAGCCCTATGTTGGCTGATTTGTTCTCTGATTTATTGTGCAATCTTGTAGGGCAAACTATAATTTCACTTGCAACCAGAAACTCTACTTTCATGGTTTGTGTCCCAGTCTGCAGTCATTGGGATGTTCAGAGATAATCAATAGCTGTGTTTGCTACTGAAGGTTGAATGAAGTTGTCAAGCAGCTAAATTACAAAGAATACAAACAAAAGAATATTGTTACGGATGAGCAGACCAGGAAATGTTTTTATTTAAATTTTCATTCCTTATCAAGTCGACAAATGTTTTTATTGCTTAGCAGTGTCAAAATTTATATTCCTCTACATGCCTAGGAGGTTCAGATCTTAAATTTTGTAGTTGGAATTACTTACTGTATCTCTTTGTCTTTAGGTTAGCTGTGTTCATTTATGATTCTGTTACCTTGTCTATATCCAAATATGATAACATCATGAACAGGAAATTAATTATTGTAATTGCTCAAACTTAATAAACTTATTGTGGCTTTAATGAATAAGAGGTAAAGGATTATTATCAATTTTGCAGTCTTCCTTTCCCACCCCTCCCAATGTTGATGTTTCTTTACATGATCAAAGTGCTGCAAGTGATAACAGTGTAGTCTTTATCAGTTTGTCCTGGGCAATATCATACCTGTTGATGTTTTTAGAACATCTCAAATAAAACTGAGGTAGCTTAGCACAACCAAAAGCTCTTAGGACTTACATTGCATTGGCTCAAATGCTAATCAGAGCTTAATGTGACAATCATGAAGCCAAATATCAACAATTTCACAAGTGATACACATTCTTCATTTTTTATTAAGCAGTGTTTTATCTCCAAGAGGTATTTATATGTTTTGGGGGACTATTACTGTGTTCTTACCTATTTAATAAAACAAACACACACACCAAACCACATATAGTATAAACAGTAATTATTAGAGAGCAAGAATGTAATTTTCTGGAAAATATGCTGCTTCAGCATTTTTTGTCCAGCCCTATGTTAGTAGCTCCTTGACCATTATAAAGCTGCATGACAAAGTACATTTAGCAATAGTTCCCTGCATTTAACTTAAAGGAATGTAAAGCCTGTAAGATAAATTAATGCATTGCTGAATGAGAGAGGTGCAGGGTTTCTGAGGTAAATTTAGTGTTGTCATATATTTTGAATTGCAGCTCGAGATCACTGCTTTTATAACTCCTTCAAGGATGTCAGTTCTGTTTTAGAAGCTTGAGCTCCTCGTTGCTGTAGGAGTCATTTGCTGGAGGTTGCTCTGCTCCAATACCCTTCCCAAGCTGGCCACTGTTGGCTCCACCTAGAGAACGGGTACATGGGTGCCTGGTCAACCCCTGAGGGTTAATTCTTGTGTTTTGGGGGGTATTGTTTAATGAATCTCACTAATGTTTTGTCTCCGTAAAATGGTAATCCTTGAAGGCCTGCAGCAGAAGCACATGCATGTCTGCAGCTGGACATCACTTTTTGGATTCAGTCTGAATGCTCAAGCATGTTAGCAGATTGGCAATTAAGTGAAAAATATCCAGTGTCTGGAAATGCACAAAGTAGCAGGAAACAGACCATCTGTGTATTTTATGTTTCTTGAAAAACTGATGACTGGGCAGAATTTTTACGGTATACATAATAGATTTAATATTTTCCTCCTTCTGAAATACTTGTTTCGGTAGAACTTTCAACTTAACAATTGAGAGCTCACAGCTTACCTAATGAGAAAGCATCAGACAGCACATAAATGTATGTGAGCCCTGAACTGAATAAATCTGAAATGAGGCAGTTTTAAAAAGTTATATGAAACAATAAGATCCATATTCACTACCAAATCTAATACAAATAAGAGAATATTCAGAATTGGAAACACAAAGGGAAAAACTAATGTCTCAAATTCAAGGTCAGAAAATTTCTAAGTAATTTTCATAGTTGTTTAATAGCAATTTTACAGTTACATTGAAAATGTCTATTTTATTAGGGCGGTTAGAAAGTTAATAATTCTCAAGGACCTTCATTTTTTTGTTCTCTATTTTCTCACCCAAGCCATCAGTTTTAATTACAGTCTCTGAAACTTGTATTTTCTTAAGGTGTGTCCATGTAATCTGAGGTCAGACTACAAAAATCATTAATGCTTTTTGAAATCTCACTTTCAAAATTATTAATTTGTAGGTATTATTATTATTTAGTAGACTAATAGACTATTATTATTCAGTCTCTCTGAGGAAAGGTTGGTATATCATGAGTGAACATAGTGTATGTACAAATTCATGCTTGTGCTTCTCAAATTCTGAAAAATAGGCACATTTGACTACAGTGGGAAATAGTGCACAGATTTGAGATGCTTCCTGAAAAATCAGTATTGCTAGTCCTAGCTCACTGTGGAAAGAGGGTTTTTTTTAATATGAAAGTGTCTCATAATCATTTACTAAGCTGATCTATTTAAAGACTTTTCCATGAAATTAAATTAATTGTCATGGGGTTGATACAGCTTTAAAAAGTTAACATTATGGCCTTCTACATCACAAAAAGATGGGGGTCTTTTCTGCATGAGAATTTGACCTATATACCAGAATAATCTGGAGTAATGCAGAGAAGGGAGACGAGGGAGAAGGTGAGCTGTAGCAAAGCTTTCAAGTGTTGCACAGGCCATGAAAATCTGTGGAGCTGCTGGAAGGCAGATAACCTGTGCAAATTAATTTATCTGCTGTGCATCCTATAACATTTAATTCATTTTACGTTGGAAGTGTCCCATATTCTGGAGGCCAGGACTGTTTTAAAGTATCTTGTCTAAGCTGCTCATATATCCCTTGAAATGCTTATTTAAAAATAAAATGTCATAAATACATGGAAAACTTGCAAGTAAGTTCTCTTCGTTGTTATTTTTTAAAAAACTTGCTCCTCCTTGGTATAGTTTTGAATGCTTAAAGAAAAACCCTTTGTGGTTTGGTCTTTTCCCTGCCTTTTGCTGAGTACATCTTGCACCATCACCCAGACATTTCTAGAGTATACAAAATATCAGAGTTGGTTATTTTATCTCCCTCTGATTAGAGACTAATGTTGCATTGCTACAGAGACCCCCCTCTGCTTTTCCTCCCCTGTCAGTCAAATACCAAGGAGTGCACGCCGAGGGTAGCTGGTGTTGCATGAATTCTCTACTGGGTTGACTGGCATAAGGCTTTTGGTTTGGTGGTCACTGACAGCTGTTGGAAGACTGGTTGTGCTTTTCAACTAATAGTGAAGTTTACAAAATTAATAAGGCTTGCTTGAGTGATGTAAAGCTTAACCCTTAATCAAGCAGTGTACTTGTCTGTAACGTGCTAGATGGGGAGTGGAGCCCACAGGTGATGAAAGCAAATGGCAATTACTGCCAAAAGACAGTTGTCTGACATAGTTGTGTTACCCCTGTTGAGTCTGATGCTTGGCATCTGAGAGCACAGACAGCTGACAGATTGCCAAGTGTGCTGGGAATGTCAGTGCAAGTCAGATGCCTGAACACAGACCCAAGCGACCACTGCTCCTTTAAAAAAAAAAAAAATAAATAAATAAAAAATTGTCCTATCTGTTTCTAAATGATAACCACTGCAGAGCAGAAAACAGGAAAAAGAAATTATTTTTCAGCACTATTTGCTTAGTCATTTCAGTTCTGTGTACACTGGCGTTACACTTGGTATCCTGTTAAGTATTTTTGATTCAAGAAAGTGATTATTTCATGTTGTGTCACAAAGCTGACTTCATCTGAATTTGATTCACGTATTCAAATAAAAGGTACAGCATGGTTCAGCAAAATTCTGGACAGTTTCATTAATTTAATATATTTTCTTTTACTTGGAAAATCCACTGAGATGGAAATTTCACTGGGGTGAGACTTCGAGTTGTGTGTATTTGCACTGAGTTATGGAAGGCAGGTAGTCAGACCACCCTCTGCTGTAATTAGGTGGGGCAAATGGAGACACATGTATTGGACACATGAATATTGGTGTTGTTTCTAGTGAGTTGTCCAAACATAATGTTAAGGAACTCTGTAGGGGGGGATTAAAAAAAAAAAAAACACAACTTTTAAAAACTTTGAGACTCCCTGTAATTCCGACTGGATGTATTGTTTTCTCTGTGCACTGTGAAATACCAGCTGGTCCTGCTGCTGTAGGGAGCTGCAGCAGTACCCGTGTCCCCCTTGGGCACCTTTCGGGGGGTTGTGAAGCTCCGTTTTCAAAGCACTTTGAAAAGTGCTCTCTTTAAGGGATATTATGTGTGTGTAAAATACTGCTGTTTCTGCGGTAGCTTGGACAAACTATAAACCTCTGTGGCTGTAGAAAATGACTGAGTGCTGCATAAGCTGTTCAAGTGCTGCTTTACCAAATCAAAGATACTGTGTTCAAGCACTATAAAAAAGAGAACTCCTGTGGTGAGAGACAGCTTGCTACCATGGCATTCAATTCAAGGTCATACATAACATCAGTCACGGTAGGGAAGAAAGCCAAATTAAGCATTTTTAGCAGTGAAAATAGCTTGTGAAATAACATGAAGGGTGTGAAGATACTGGAAAGGAAAACAATAAAATCCATGTAGCAGAACAGTTGTGTAAGCAATGTTGTAGAAACGGGCATCGGTGTATTAAGGCATTTACATTTTGTGTCTCACTAACTGAAAACACGTCCCTTGCATGATCTTGCTTTTCCATGGCTTTGCAGCATCTCACCTTGGTTACTACAGCTCTTATCTAGACAGAAAAATGGTTTTTATAAATTGTTTTGAAATGAATGGGAAAATCAGCAGCCGTCACAGCACTGATTTGATGATGGGAGGTGTTTGCTTTTTTCCTTGGAGCAACCAACATTTGTGATTTTTGATAGTCACAGGTTTCCATGTATGGGATTTCTTAAATAAGACTCACTAACCTTTATACCAAAATACTCTATGTACATATCAATTATATTTGTCCTTTATTGATTATTTAATAGTACAATTAGTACAATTTGAAATTGTAAGTGGTATCTCCTTTGCCTGTTACCGAGGAAATGTTTGTGTCTGGGGGAAAAAAAAATGGACTGGAATAATTTTGTCATTGTTATTGGATACCAAAGCCTGAAGAAAATATTGAAGGTTTTAAACTTTAATATCATATTCTTATATAGTATTAAATAGGAAATATCATTAAGCGGTTCTCAGCACAAAGCAATGTTGATCATATACACAGTAAAATCGCAACTTTTTATTGTATAAAATCTCAGGAAATCAGTAAGGCATGTGCCAGTGAAGAAATACATGCCATTTTGAGCTCCTGCAGCTAAGGAGAGATTAGAAAGTTGTCTGGTTATGATGTGCCTGTCAGCATAGACCTTTTGTAGTTTGAAGTGTGATTCCTTATTGATTTTAATGTCACACTGAACAAGTACTGTTTGTTACTTCAGTAGCCTGAAGCCCACCAAGCCACCCCGCAGCACAGGAGGGTAGGAACCCTCCTCTCCAGGGACCTCAGCTCGTGACTCTAGAGCATGATGTGAGTTGACACTTGTGAGAAACCAGACTCTCTGACTTCTGTCCAGGTTTGGTTCCTTTGCCTGTATGACCTGGTGCTATTCTGAGCTATTTTCTTTCTGTTGGTTCATTTTGGAGAGTTTTAAGTCAAACCATGCTGTCTTCTACTGAAACAGATGGCAGTGCACAGATAATAATCCTACAGACCCACATAGGTACTCGTATGGGGTATTCAGAAAGGTACTTGGAAGTGTATCTCCTGTTGGGAAGATTGATCCTTGGGTACTGCCCACTCCTGAATTCTTAAACTCTTCTAATTTATAAGCATGTTAAAATAAATTAATGAGGTGACATTTAGGTGGGTTTTGTTATTCTCCTCTTTGAGTTGTGATATTGTAATGAATAATGAAATAGGGGCTTGTGTACAGTAATTGTGTTCAACAGAAGTAGAATCTGGAAGCATTACATAGTTTAGCAGAAGGACATATGTTTCAGGCTGGGAGTTGAAATTTTCCTTTTTGACAGGTTTCCTTGAAACTAGATTCACACTGGCATCCAGATTTTCCTAGAAAAGAGAATGCCAGAGTGCTGCAGTGGGGGCTCGTGCTCATTTTGAGCACTTCAGTAAATTGGCAGAGAAGGAAAGGCAGGTAGCCTGGAGGTGCATGTCTCTTGCCAGGCAGTGAACCACATGGTAGAGCTGCAGGACCAGACTGAGTGTGAACGGGGCTACTAATCCTCAAAGTCCCACATACTCAATGCAAGTACTAACCTAAACTTGAGGTTCACCTTTGTGATGCTGCCCTTGTTTTGCCATAATATGCTCTGTCCTGATCTGTCCTCTTTGCTGATCAGAGATCTACAGCAAATGTAGAGCTGTCTCCAAAATGAGAAATAAATTTCTTTAATTTCTTCTTGTTACATCCTAATTCCTGATTGCCTGATGTTAGTTAACCTTAAACTTCTTTTAGTCCCATTGTATTCCTTCCCATTGACTGAGCCCTGAATTATTTTTTCTTTCTCCTGAATGTCTTAATTCTCTCTCATGCACTTAATGTCAGAAGAAACACCTCCTTCTTTCTCTTCTACCCAATGTTCCCATCACCTCCTGGGGTTAATAGAATTAAATATTAATATTAACATTCAATTTTCAATTTTGGAGCCTTGAAACATCACCAGATCTGAATGAAGGAATACTTTTTGTGGTGAGGTTTGGATGTGATGTATTTTCAATAGAATTAACAGGCTTTGCAATCTATTGCACTTTAAGGGATATTTTACATCTCCAGGAATGAAATGTTGCTTTCATTGAAGGTTTTCACTCTGGGTTGTTCATATGCTCTTTTTCCCATGGTGTTTACAGTGTCAATTATACATCTCAAGATACAAGAAACTGGACAACAAAATTTAAAAAGAAAGCCTGACTTGGAAAACAGGCACAAATACAATAAATCTAACAAGAATCCAACCAACCAGGTCCCATTTAAACAGTTGTATCTTTCTTTCCAAGACCTGCAAAGCTTCCAGTCTCAGTTTCTATATGACAGATAACTTGAGCAGATTAAAACAAGCAATAAATAGTTAGACACATTTACCACAGGCCTATCTATAGTATTTGGACAGCCCCTAGAAATGGAATTGAGATGTCTTGGATTATTTTGTAACTTTAAGGCTTGATTATAAGTACTGATTATCTTTCAAAATTTGTGTCTTGAATTTCTGATGGAAGCTAAGGGGTGGATATACAGGTAAGTGGATAACACTGCATTATCCAAGAGACAGGGTTTCTAGCATTAGACTGAAAATTTTGAGTTCTTTCCCAAGAAATTGATGTCTTTGCCCCAGTACTTTCCACTATTATGACTGATTATATCAATATATAATGTTATAAATTGCCTCACGTTAGAAGATCACCATCACCATTATTTTTCAGGTAATTTCTAATCTAGATGCTCCAACCTTTCAGGATTGAACAAGCACTGCCACTGTAAGATACTGTTTCCACCTATTCCAAGTCCTTCCCAAATAAGTCTAGAAGAGTCCTTTGCAGTATGTGTAACACCTTTCATTTATTTCAGAGACAACTAAAAGAAAAACTAGGAAAATTCTTTTTAAGTAAAGAGAAAGAGTGAGGTGCCTTTGGTATTGTTTTTTTCCTACATACAAAGGAGTTTCATGTTTCATGCAGGAGAATTATACAGCAAAGGTGAATTATACAGCAAGAAAGTCCGTGATGAACTTTACCACTGTATGTACTTTTGGTTTAGCAGCTCTTTAGGAGGAAACAGTATTTTATCTACATTTGTATCATCTTTTTTTTCCTCGCCTCCTTAAAAAAAAACCCCAACAAAACAAAAAACAAAAACAAAAGTCTTCAGAAATGTGAAGATATTATTTGTTATTGTGATGCTCTGTTCTACCCTGTTGCTTTCAACTTCCTGTTTAATAAGATACAGGACATCTCTCATAAATTCTCTGTCATCAGTGTAATGTTGCTTTGATGATATATTGCATGTTAAGTTGGCATTGGCATAAAAGGACGGTGTGGGGCTCAGGAGAGGGGTTTTTTCTTTTTAATTTTTGCTTTAAGTGTTCTAAATTTAATTATATTTTGCAACTGAGAAAGTTGATAATCTAAAAACTTGCCATTCGTTCAGGATCTCCAGGATGCTTGGTAATTTTTTATGTTGATGAATTGACAAGATTATGTATCTCAGAATCATCTGCAAAATCAATAAATGACACCAAAAGTAGGAGCCTGCATTGTATAGTTATCTTTTGGCTGTGGAATATTAAATACATTATTCAAATTATTCAGTTGCTGTGGTTCTCACCTCCTTTGCAGATAGGGTCTCACCGCTGTCCCCCTAGATGGTGGCTAAGAGACTGAAGAAATAAGGTTCACTTCCCACCCAGACTGTCAACGCCTAGCTGCGTTTTCCTTCTGCTTTAGGCAAGTAGTTCTGTTACCTTCACTTCAGGTTTGTCAGGGTTCTTTACAGACACAGCTCCTGCACTAGTGATTTGCCACATCCACACAGTGAGACCCCAACAATTTGCTTGGCTAGGATGATTTTTTTTTTTTGCCACTGTTTCCACAGGGCAAAAAAATCCCTCTCTGATAGTGTTTGTCATCACCTCTGCACAGCTCTGAATGAAACATGGTATTACAGGGAGTAATTACTAATAGCTTGTGTTTTGGATGGTTCAGATACATGCTAGACATAGTGGGAGAGAATCTCCCCATGTAAATCTCAGCAGAAAAGGAGCATTTGATGTGAAGGCCAATAGTGACCCAAAGGAGCTAAACATCAGCTCTTTTGTTGTTCTCCTTTACCCATGTTGGCTTGGAACCAGAACTGTCCTGGACACCACGTGGCACAGTTCTGCATCTCTTGATGTTAATATCTATAGAGAGCTCTTAATCTGATAGTTTGAACATGAGGTATTGTGCAGCTGGTGACTTCTTATCACTCTGTGCCTTCCACCTGGGATTAGATCTCAGTGTCTTCTCTGCAATTGAAGAACCAGTTATTTTGACAGCTCCCCTCTCTTTCCTCAAATGTGCCTCTCTGTGGGGACAGAGTCAGTCTCTGAGGAAAACAGAAGATCTACTTTTGGATCAGACTCTACTGAGTAATCAGTTATTGTGACCCTTTTCATGTGATGTTGAATGAAAGGGTAAACAGTAAGACTTTAACCGTATGAACCCACTTACAGCTGATTGTGGGTATAATGACTTGGAAGTTCATTTCAAACCTATTAAATTGTTTTAAGTAGCTTTCACTTCATTTTTCTGCAGATATTTATATATCTATACACTGTCATTGTGGTGGCTGTCTGCCTTGAGAGGAATGTAGGGACTCTGTTACTGCTTTCTCTTCCATGGAATAATGAGGCTCTCGACAGCAATAGTGAACCCGGGCACAAGATATAATGTAGACACCTTCAACCTCCTTTTTGTTGCAACACCAACTTCCATGGATCTTTTATTTTTTTAAATATATATTAAATCCTCTCTAAATACATATATTATCCAGTGTTTTATAAGTGATCCTGTATGGTATAATGTATTTATCACCCTGTAAAAGCTCTCTCACAAATGCATTGTTCATCTCTAATGTAACTCTTGCTATCTCTTCTTGCCCATCTTGATATTTCTATGCTTTTCATCCCTTTTCTTGGTAGCCTTTATTTATACGCCTTCCACACAAGCAAATTCTATCTTTTTTTCTTCCTTTCTTATATGCTAGTTCTTTCTTCGTGTTGCTACCTTTTTGCAGTGTAGTACAGAACAATCAAACCACCAAACTTTGTACTTTTTGAAGCAGGGGTGTTTGAACATTTGAAAACCCACAAAAGAAAGGCAGATCAGTAGTTCTGGCATTCTTCAAGATTGCTTTTGCATTTGAAAGGAACAGAGAAACTATGGGTGGGCAAAGTGAAAGTTGTAGTGTCTATTTAAGAATAATGAGGCTGTGGATGGAGGCAAGAAGTGTATGGGTAATGATTAGATGTGGTGAAGGTAGATGTGTCCACTTAAAGGAAATAAATGTGCTTTAGGCATAGCCTTCTATTTGATAATGGAGCTACAACTCATATGCATCCAGGGGATTCTCAGGAACCCCAGAGGTTGGAGCATCTGCTCGCTGGATGTGAGGTTCCAGTAGGCACCAACCTTGGCAACACTGGTGAGTTGCACTAAACCAGAATATGCCAGTTGAAGTTTGGAATTCAAGCTTTTGTCCTGCAGTCCACTTACTGCTTCCTGTTCAGTGCTTGTGATCAACATGTTAAGTGCTTCTATTATTTTTCCTCTAGAAGCAAGTGTTGTTAATAGAGTGTGAGTAGCCTGATGGCATCCCTGCAAGAGTTTTCAGTAGATGGTAAACTGGAATCCAAGCATGGAGTACTGGCTATACAAAGAAGTGAATGGGCTTTATTGGAAGCTTACAAAAGATTTTGAGTTAATGTGTCATCAGTTATGCATTGCAGATTTTGCTTAAGTCTTGTTCTTTCTCAAGGCTCTGTTGTGTATAAGGTGATTGTTTTTCCTAATGTCTTAGGAAAGTTATCACATATACTTAATGCCATAAATGTAATGGGCTGCATTCTTCATTCTAATTGGTGAAGCATGTGCATTAATGGCAGATAATTGTTTTTAACACAATGCTTTCCTAACTCAGAAAGCCACTTCTGCCCAGCCACAGTGCCTTTCTTCTTCCAGAATCATTAGTAGTAGTAGTCTGGGGGATTTATAATAGCAATAGCACCTCCCAAACCAAACCTTATGGCTCTTAATAGCTATTACTTTTCCTTACAAAGTATTTCTCTCCCCAGGCACCCTTTTGCCCTAGGGCAATTAGTTACAGAAGCAGTCGTTAACTATTGATAATGATCAGTTTGTCAGGGATTATTGTGCAATGATGCCATATTCTCTAGTAATTAGATAAACCCACGTTAATTGTAGATAGTGTCAAAGGCCCTTTCTTGGAGGATCAAGCCACTGCCCATAAGCCAAAATGAGCAGCAGCTTTGCAAAAGCAGAGTAAATGATGGAAGGAAACAAGAAATGCTTCTTATAATTATATTTTCAGAAATAGGCAAGATTTGACCAGTTTATGATTTTCAGAGATAGCTGAGTATAAGGAAAATAAATTAATCCAGTCACAATTTTTCAAGAGAGCAGGGGTCCTTACTGGTCCTTTCTGATACCCTTTTCTAGAATAACAGGAAGGAAGAAACACAGAGACACACACAAATGTATACAGCTCAAAACTGTGTGCCCATATTTGGGTCGAAAAGACTTCACTGTACGTGCTTAGGAAAAATCTTACTTTTTGTTGGCCAGTTTGTGGTGCATCACCAGAGATGCATAATCTCTTCAGAGAGATACATATAATTGTTGATGCTTAAGAATTTAAATTGTTATATCCTTATCAATTTTTACTTTCCCAGACAGAAAGCTACTCAGCAAAATGGATTACATTGGGCCAAGAACTGCATTCATGTAACTATCTGGGCAGTTTCCATCCACAAAGACTTAGGTCTGTTTGCACCTGCTTTTGAAACATGCTTTGTACTAAGAGCAGTTTATTCTTTTTCTGTAGAACTGCGCACTTGAAAGCAAAAAAGGTCAAGGATTTCACTGTGGCACGTGTTACATGGTTTAAGGGAGACTGCAATTGAGGACAGGGCTGGGGGAAAATGCAGAGGCTGCTGGGAATCCAGTAGAGACTTCAGTACTATGTTGTGTTTTATGTGGACGTTCTTCAAGTACAAGGATGATGGCTATTAATTAAAAAAAAACAAACAAACAAAAACCAAAAAAAAACCCAAACAGAAAAACCCTAACAAACAAAGCCAAATTTGGGTAGACAATCTAGGAAAGAAGTATGACTTCCAAGAGAAGCCCTCCTGTAATTGCTCAGTTTTGTTCTTGCCAGAAGGCTGAGGAGTTAATTGTCACATACCAAGTCATGACAGTTATTTTCAGTACTGTTCTGTGATTTAGATCTGTGTGTACAGCCAGCTATCACACTGACATTTACTTTACAGGCATATAACATTTGTATATATTAACATAGAAAAGTCAATTGTCTGCCGTATATTATTTATTTATTTGAATCTATGGAGTGATTAGAATATCTCTCTGCCTTGTTATTTTGCCTCGGCAATTTATCATGAGAAATTTGAAGACTTTTTTTTTTTTTTTTTTTTTTTTTTTTTAACCAAAGTAAAATCATACCAGTTTCAGGTTGATTAAATAATACAAGCAAGGAACATTTCTTTTCCCTACTCTTCCTTTGCTGTGTTTTAAAGTTGACTTTTAGTGATGAACTGTTGTCTCAGCTAATTTGAGTATTAAATCTTTCTTCCAGTTATTAATAAAAAAAGTTTAATTTATAAAGTTTTACTTGTTTCTTCCAAAACAGTAGCTGTTACAAGGCTTGCAAACTGAGAAGCTGATCAAGATGGTTGTTTTCTAGACTACATTGAAGGACCCAGTTTATTTACTATGCCCAGGTTATGGAATATGTATTAAGCTCTAAGTATATATAACTAGTAGGTTTTGTTAATTTTATGATGGAGAAAGCCTTTTTCGTGGCACTATTTCTTTTTAATGGAATTGGATCTTTATTTCCTAGAAAGTTAGCTTCTAGCTATATATGCAGAATTTGGACCAAACATTGTTTTAAAAAGAAATAGAATATGAAGAATATGAGCTCTGATTCTGAAAGGCTTGGTTTGCTACAGTTGTAAAAAACCCCAAAACCAAAACAACAAACAAACATGCAGAAAAGAAAACTCTTTACAAGGCAGTACAGACTGAAGACCCAGCTTCCTTATTTTCAAAAGAAATGCAAATCAGCAGTAATAGGAGACATGATGAAGTTAGGGTAGAACTCAGCCCAGGCACTGCAGGAGCTAGATAGCCATGTTTCAATAATGATTTTTGAGTGTTTTGAGACATCTTTGGTGTATCTGTCATTTTAAGCAGTTTCTCTTATTTCTCACTTATTGTGATGAATCGTGGCTTTCGAAGTTCCGTGCTGGCAGGAAAACTGAGTTGGACCAGTGTTTTTCAGTCATTCCGCCAAACCCAGTGTTGTATTTTAGGATTTACTTAGTGATAATACAAATTTCTGAGCTTTCTAACATGTAACAAATTTTAAACTATTTGTAGGCATTTAAGTGGAATGTCTCATTAATTTCTTCACAGATCTGAGGTTCACACATATACAAAAAATCAAAACCCATAGTAGATGTATTTAGTGGTCTAATAGTTCATAATTAAGTGACATATTTCTGCAAATTAAAACATCTTGTTTTGAATAATTATCACTTAAATATCTAATTTTACTGAATTCAGAGCATTTACAGTATTATATTTAACACGGGACTGGCAATAAGTGCTACCTTTCTTTAATAATTGATGATAATTATTTCTTTTGTCTGTAGTACTGTGCTATTTTTTATCATCATTCCTTCAGGTAGTTATCACAGTTTCTGTATGCATACAAAAATGAAAAAATGATCTTTGTAATTCAAAGTAAAAATTTATTAAATAAGGTCTAATTGTTGTTCAAGTGACAGTGTCTTTTCAGAATGAGCAGATGTTGTTTAAACTGTGGTGTCTCATTCGATGATGATGATGGTAAGAGGTGAAAAGTACTGAATAAAAATCACAAACTTCTCAGTTTAAATGAATGTGAGAAAATGAAAACACATTACACCAGAACTCCAATTTGTTAAAAGAAATTCAGCAAAATTTTAAAGGAACTTGTGCCATGAAAAGGAAATATACCTGTCATTCATTGCAAGTTACATTTTCAGACTGATTCATCATTTAACAGATTCTCTTTTAGATTAATCTACAGAGAGAGAGAACAAGTTAATATGCATTTAAATACTTCTACGATGTAGAATCTATTAAGTGATTATTGCAATTATGTATTTTATTGAAAAAATATTAGAAGAATATTTTTTTAATATAGAATTATAAAATTCAGTTAGTTTCTCCTATATTTCTTGGTTCCAAGTACACTATACAAATTTCTGTCTTCTGAAGAAGCGATTCTGCAGTAACTCAGCATGCAGCACTCATCACATCCCACTGAAATATGTTCGTGGAAACCATGTCCTTAGAAAAATACCAAATGAATAAACAAACAGGAAAATGACTTCACCCTGGTTAGGTGGGGAGGGCTGTGATTTCATGTGCTTACACAAAGTGCTTCTTGGGCTCCATTTGATTTTAATACTAATCTGTCAACATCTAAAGAGTTTTAGGCTGTTTTCAGCAGTATGTGCCATCAAGTGAAGTATGAGGTTGAGTTTATATTTTATTATAAATGAAGAATGATTTTAACATAACAGTGCAGTTGAGTGGTTGCCACCTGATAAATTTATGCAAGAAACCTTGCAGGCCATTTTCACGTGGAATTCATCCTTTCGCCAGCAAACTGCTGAAAGAGCTAGAGAGTTACTACATTACCTGGTTGTTATAAGTAATACAGGCAAAGAGTCCGATTATAGATTTAAATCGGGTTTATTAGATATAGGTGAGCAAAGCAGCGCGCTGGGCGGCCGGGGAGTCTCCGCTCTGCCAACGGCTCGCAAATGGGTTAATAGAGCAGTCCTCTTTATACCCCCTCCAGGGCAGTTGAGTCCCTTATCATTTATGATGAGTCGTTTTAGTTGTTGACAACTCCTTGTGATGGCCGTGATGTGTCAGTTTAGGTTATCTGATGCAATTCACGGGTCCTCTGGAAATGGCCGGGCCGCTGGTCCGTTGGACAAATACTCACAGTCGCCTTTCTCGGTTTATCCTTTAGGCAGTTCTGTAGATTTTACAATTATCATGTCTACATCGCTTATATGTAAATACCTAAACTTAAGCCTTGACTAAATAACAGGATGCATGAGCATCATGGTGACATAACTCTGCAGTTTGACATTTAACCATTTGCTTAAGTCTCTGGCTCTTACTTAAAAGAACTGTTAAATTAATTGTTTGATTGTTTGATTAGCAAATTATTACTTATCACATGGTGAAACTCAAGAGGGGAAACACCTAGCACATTAGCATTTTAACAAGACAATATGCCTGACCAGTGCCAGTTTACGTTTATTAAAAACAGTTTAAAAATTATTGTTTGATTGCAGGTTTGTTTTAAATAATTTGTTTCATTACATTTAAAAAATGCAGAAGGCTTAGATGATAATTCTCTCCCTTGCTTGACTTGAAATACCCGTGTCATGTTTGAGGATATGTTTTAAGCAGCACTTTCCTCTTGCTTGTTAAGTAATTGTGGAAACTTGCTCAAGTTTGCAGGTCAGTTTTAGTGTACTAAAGAGCAGAATTCAGAGAGTCAGGATCTAATAGATCTTTTGTAGTATTTTGACATATATGTAATATACAATAGTCTTGTCTGTGGTTTCTGGCGGCAGCACCCTGTAATCTGTATTGCTATACATTGTCGAGTATGCCATCTATATATCTGGCTGTGTGTAAATCTGATATTGCATCGTCTGGCCATAATTTCCACCCTGACTATCAGTGTCGTTCTGAGCATTGATTTGCATCACTTAACTGTGCTTTTATAAAGACAAGAGGCACTTTGGAAGCTGTACATGCATATGTCACTGTCTTTTGAATTTATGCTAGGTAATGCCACAGTCTTGACTCAACAGTTAGGTGTGCCATGGAACGCAGTCACAGAACAGAGGTGACCAGTTCATGATGTGGCCATACAGCAGCTGAGCTCTTCTTCCTTAGATGCTTTCCTGTCCCCTTTGCCTTCCGTGGTACAGAACAGCTGATGGTAATCACTACTATGAACTGACTGGCAAGGGCATGATCAAAAAAGTGATGAATTAGAGCAATGATCTACCATCTAGATTTTTAAACTGACAAAATTAAACCTTTAATTAATATGAGGGAAATATAATAGGAAGAGTTCAGTGTCAAGGGCTCTAACCGTTAAATTCTGTGCACACAGTAAGTGTTAAAATGTGATAGCTGGAAGACATGCAGACAAAAAATTTCAGTAATCATGATGAGATAAACAAAAGTCTGCAGTGAATTAATGTTTCAATAAAATGCCTAAGTAACATATGTCTCAACCTGGCTAGAGTCCTAGAGTGGAAGTAAAAGACTTTAATTACATGATGGATGGGTGCTTCAGGAGAGAGCTCAGAATCCAGAGTGACTACAAGGTCATAAGTGCTGGCTGGTAAAGGGGAAAGGGAACAACAGGAGGAGTGAAATAAGAACCAACCACAGGTGACAGAGAAGGCCATCTGCACTGGAGAAGCATTCCACAGCACACAGCAGCTCACCTCTAACGCTGTCATTACCTTGTAAGAAAATTCAAGAGCTTCACGCTTGTCTGTCTCACAGTGTTCAGGGACTAGAAAACTTTGGGGTTTTTTTGCTAGTAAACCACATGGGAAACCACAGAAAAGAACATGTTCTAAAAAAATAAAAACTTTACACTGCTGATTGGTGACTGTCGTTGACACTAAACTGTCCAAGGCAGTTTATAATAATTGGAAATAATGTAAAGTTAAGTATTTTTGTTGAACCATTCTTGCTGAAAGAGTTGGCAGTTTTTATGTAAAGGTCGTAGCTTATGTATGCGGAAGTGCGCGTTTCTGTTTAGGTATCCTCACTGCATATTCTGGGATTCTGATCCTACACAGGAAACCAGATGAGAAAATTAATACAACCAAGTCCTGGTCATGTTTTCCTTAAGTGCACATGAACTAGAACTTCAGCTGGGATTCTCTATAAGAATTGGGTTCCGTTACTATTGTTATAATATTTTTTTTTTTGTTCCTCTGTGATGCTGTACCTGTGCTCTCACATAGGCAGAGGATTTTTTTCTGTAAACTCTTCAGTTGATTGCAATTGTATTTTAAATATTGCTTTCTGTTTACAGAACTTGCATACATAAGGATGGATAGTAAAGCCTTTCTTTTTGTCCTGCTTAGTTTTTAATAGCTCAGTCTTTCTATGGCTGCTGACTATGTATAAAGTAAGCTCTTTCTAGATATTGCTGACCCACTCAGTTTTTGTCTATGATCACCTTTGAGGCACTGCTTGATATGAAAAGCAGAAAGTACTGTACTTTTCGAAATATTTCTCTTCCATATCTTGTGGCAGGTCATTGAATATTTACTGTTAGGAAGAAATTAAATGTCTGAGGTAAATTTACCCAATCTAGGTTAAATAATGATTACTTGTCCCAGTTTAAATTGTGTCCTAGATTTGAACGTTATGTTATATAGTCAAATCATATAAATTAATGATGAATCTGTTTCATAGCTGATTTTTAGTTTCCCCTGAGATGGTACCTTATTAAATTATTTTGATCTTCTACAGTTTAATGTATTTCTGTCTTTTTTTAAAAAAAGTCTTTTGTTTCCAATGGCTATAGGCAAAAAACGGATAGCAATGTTACTTTGCTTAGGGAAGATACAGTCTTTCTGAATAATTTTGAGTAATTTGAAATATTTTAATGTTGATGGCAGTATAATATAGCTTATTAAGTAGGTTTGGGAAATTGGAAATGTTGCTTTCTGGGTCACCACTTCAAAAACGCCTACATGCAAAAGGAACTTGTGTTTTCCACAATTACCATAACTGTTATTCTCAAATAAAGGCTGAGATAAAAATGGACCAAGGAGCTAAGCTGCCTTCTCACCATTCAGTATAATTAATCTAACTCAAGCATGGGAAGCGTTGTCAGTGCAGTATGTACCTATTCCACAATATCAATTTGTAGGGCTCTCATAAGCTTACATAAATAATGTATTGCCAAATAAAAGCACCCCTGCTCTGGAAAACATGGCACCAATTTTAGTCATTTTCTGTCTGTCAAATACAATGCATTTTGTTAGGATAACCTTAACTAATATTTTTATTTTAATGAGACGGGCTGATATAAATTTTCCAGAAAGATATCTAAGGTTAAGGTCATGAAGGTACTTGGTATCACTCTGTTGTAGAACCAGTTTGTAATGTACTGCATCACATTTAGGTAAACTTAAAGCAGTTATATTTTAAGTAACTGGAGATGTGGACAAAGGGAAGAAATAAAGTGGTGAAAGGGAGGGTTGAAAAGAAGCAGAGGAGTCATATGAGACCATGAAGTCTTCTTGTTTGTGTTCTGAACAAGCAACAAGGGGAAGAGATGGGGCTTTAGAAGAGTTGAGCCACTACCTTTCGGTGCCCTGTCGTTCCCCAGACGAGTACAGTGACAATACTCTCTCAGCACTCTGTCTTGGATTAGTCACTTGACGCTCCATGACCAGTGTTCAGGTGACTCACATCTTCCAGAGAGCTCTGTAACTAGGTGTTCAGTAAGCAGAGAGTCTCAAGCTGTTTAGTAGAGATGTATTTCAATATATTTGATGTACTTGTGACAGTAATAGAAGAGTTATATCATAATTGGCGGTCTGATGTCGTAATGAAATTAATTGCATTTATCCTTTTGTGCATTTTGAGCAACAATCAACTAGTCCTTTAAAATAAGCTTTGTCTGTAGAAGAGGTGCACCAATGAATGCAGTGTTGTGGAAAGAGCTAATGTTTGGAATACTGTAACTATAATAGAACAACAGTTTGAGTGCAGTGAACAATAAAAAGGCTTTTCCAACACCTTTATGTTGATCTTTATAATTATATATTTGCTGTAGTAAATAAAATTTATATTGTCTTGTAGCTGACTATCTTGTTATTAGGAAAAATACTTTATTTAAAGATGAAATTTCATCTGAAATACAACTGACGTGCAAACTTGATATAAAGATGGATCACAAAAACCTCAGTATATTTGCTGAGGAAGGGGATATGACTTGTAAAATAGGGATGTCTGTTATCTTGGTTCCCACTGAAAATACTAATTCAGGTTCATTTTACTGCAGCCAGTCTAGTATGAGTTAATTTGCACTGAAAGCACTGAGAATCTTTCCACTGTATAGTCATTAAATAAAAGGCAAGATGGTGGAATCAAAGAAGGGCATTGAGGTGACAGTGACCTACTTTGCTAAATCAGAGGAATGGACACAGAAAAACGGCTTTAAGGTCCAGTATTGCAGGAACTAACCTTGAAAGTGCTGAACATAACAGAGCTTGTAGGATTCTTAATCTCAAGTTTGTGACGTTAGTAGGGTAGAAATTAAAAAGCTATGAATCACTATTAGAACAAGCTTATACATCATTTCATTGTGATATATTTAAAAAGTGGGATGTCTACAGCATTCTGCATGTGAAAAACAATTACCCTGTGCACTGTTAAGTTGATTTAATAAACAGCAACCACTTCAACAAATTCAAACACTCCTTGCAAAATGCCTGGAGTATGCTTAAATAGAAAGATAATATGGGACCAAAATCTGTTGTGCTTTATTATTTTTTTTCCATTTGTCTTGGGAAGGACCTTTTCAGAGACAGATGCAGTCACTGATAACTGATGCATTCATTACAGCATCATTTCCCCTTTTATTGATTCTCATTATCTAAAGAATATTCTGAAGTGTCAGTTAAGACATTACTTTATATGTATCTATTTATTCAGAACAATATTGTGCCTGAACTGAGTTACGTGTTGTGAGCTGATGCATTTTCATTGATAAGAAAGGAACATGGTCAATTAACACAAAGTAGAGCTTTAGTCGGGTGTCTGTAATCTGTTTCTAAAACTATTGCAAATGTGGATTTTTTGTTTTTAATTTTTCACATACCTCAGTTGCTATTTTTGACTTAATTTTTTTAGTTCACAAATGGGTGAACAGCTCTCCATTTGTCATATTTAGAAAGAAGTGATACCGTTGTTTGTAAGGACTGCTCTTGGAGTTTTGTCTGACACAGCAGAGTTTTAATAGGTGACAGTAGTAATTGCCATTGGTCTAATGGTACTCATTATGAGTAGGAATTAAGTTGTTCTTTGCAGTAAAATTATCCAAGGGAAAATTTGCAATACCAAAGCTATTGCTTGGAGTTATTTGCCTTTGCACTGGTTCAGTTTCATTACACTCCTCCAGCGATGCTGAACTTAAAATTTCTTTAGTCACTTGTTTTCACTAATAGCAATCACTGCTGCTGCTGTTTGCATTACATTGTTCCGAGGACACGATCCTCAATTCTTTTGCAAGTTTCTTTATCACATTTTTCCACAAGCTTTTTTTTCTTTCTTCTAAGCCATCTTGTATATATCATCTACTACTATATCATCCTACTATAGCAGTTTGATTTGAGTCATGTTTTTAGCACTCTGCACTCTGTGTAAAACCTGGGGAACACTGGCCTGCATTGGTGTTTGATACACTTTGGTTGCCAACTCTTGCATCAATTATAATCTCTGCTTTCTTTTCCTCCCTGGATCTGTCCTCCCTTTATTTATGTTTCATCTGTGTGTTCCTTTTTATTGTATATTTCAATTTAAAACTCTTTACAACAAAATTGTCATTTTATCAAAAAGCTTTGCAGTGCTGTTTGCAACACATTCATTGTAGAGGTTCTTTTTAGATCCTTCGTTTTCATTTTAGCTTCTTAGGCAGACAATAACAATTACAAATCAGTCTGGGAAAGGTAGGAATAAACTTGTGATATATCTGATTCTTAATGGGTACCTGCAAAGTACATCTGTGGTTCATCACAACTATGGCCATCTTCATGAAAGCAAAAAAAAAAAAAAAAGACAAGCTGCAAATATATTTGTTATTATACCATTTCTTTGTGGAAAGGCCAGTTTTGGGCTTGTACTTCTCAGAAGACAAATGCCAACACAGGTTCCTTTGAAACACTGTTCCCGGGATGTATCCAGTACAGGGGACATTCCAGCAGTTGTTTCAGGTGTTCTCAGGCCATAAGTGCTGACTGATGCATTTGGAGGGTATCAGGACTGTAAAGGATTCTGTGATAATTACTCCAGCATGGCACTCTTTATGTTAGACTATGTGTGCTTACCATTTTGATATTCTCTTCACAAATGCAAGCTGATAAGGAGAACTGTTTTTCTTATGAGGAAAGTAGGTATGGCCTCACTTTGAGCCCTGTAGTAATTCAATAATATTTTACACCAATAGATGGAACAATCGAATATTGAACTGTGTTAGTTTGTAGATAAAACTATGTTGGGTCATGGATTTACTTCTATCCACATGCCTTTTAAAAGACTGCAAGTACTGTTTAGGATGAGTAGTGTATTCAGCTACCAAAAGGGGAGTGGGAAGGTTATAATCCCAGAGGTGCGCAGCAAAAACATCTGGAGTCACAGGTTGCGACCCAGGGAATCTCAACTGGGCTGATGAGCTTGGGCACAGCTTGGAGAGGCTGGAAACTCTCCAAGGAGATAAACAGAAGTTCAGTGAACAAAATGTGGAGCAACCTGCTTCAGCTTGAAGTTAACCCTGCTTTGAGGAGAAGGGTGGGCTAGAGACCTCACCCAGCTCAGTTACTCTGTGGTTCAAACATGAGTTCCCTGGAGCAGTTGCATAACTGAAGGTGCTGTAGCATTCCAGTCTGGCTAATTGTGCAGACCTGATCACATCTGACAACAAATGCGGTCCTCCCAGTTAATCCAACCCTGAAGGGCTGTTCTTTTTCTTTTTTAAGGTAACTTGTTTACCAGGTTTTCTGTACCTTCTCAGCTGTTGCAATATATTTAAGGAAAATCAAATCTCTTCAGTCAGTTTTAATTCCATAATGTATTTAGAAGAAATACTATAAAATTCAATTGTCTTTAATAACAATATTTGTTTTGTTAGATCTTCAACTAATTTGGCCTTTTTCTTTTTTTCTTTTCTTTTTGTAAAAGGTGGCTTTAGGAAATGTTTGCTTCATTGTATTATTTAGAGAATGACCTTCAGTATTGATCACATTTTGTTGTAGCACACTTTTTTGTACACTGTTTAAATAATGTATTGTAAATCAACACAGTTAAATGGGATACGATTGCACATATTTCTGTATAAACTGGGAAACGTCACCATGTGTTCTACAAGGACAAACTTTACCAATTGTGGATATTTTCCTGTTTCAAAAAACCTTTCCAGAGGTATTCCATATCTCTTACTTCCCAGAAAATTAAGTTATACAAATAGTCCTTGTACTGTAAAGAGGTTGAAGAGTAGACAAGTGTTTTGTGACTTTTTTTTCTAAGTCACTGCTTTTAAAAGGTTTAAGGGAATAAAATACATGTGAAATTCTGGGCAGAACAACTTGTGTTTCAAAATACATAGAAAACAGTAAGAAAAAGGTACTGTATTTTCTTTTACTTTTTTGTGGTTTTAACACAATAGTTTTTATGGAATTCAGCCAGTATTAATACTAAATATCACTTCAGATATTTGGTAAGTGTGCAAAACAGTTTATTTTTTTTTTCCCCTTCAGAAGTATCAAAATATTTTTTTTATTTGGATTTGGCTAAAATTATCTGTCATATGCAGATGATTATGCAGTATCTGCCAACGTCCTACCCTAAGACAGTTTTAGCAGATGGTCAAATGTGTTTCATGTGGCATTTGTGTAAGTGCAACTATATCTAATTTTTCCTGTAATTATTAACACCATTTTACTTCTAAGGACTCTATCTGCATTGAATTAACTACTTCTAGACTATTTCTGCCAAATTTTGTATTGAAAAGACAGTATTTCAACCTTTAATTTTTGCAGGACAAGTATTTTGCTTTAACAGTCTGAGTGTGATAGATATCAGCACATTGAAAATTTACAATAAGAATGACAAATACTCTATCCAGTGCTGCCTATACTGCTGTATAAAGAAAATAGGGCTTGTTATTTAATTCCTGTGTCTCTCTTTAAGCGTTAATTCTTAAGCAAAATTAAGGTATGGCAGTGAGACTTATTAAACTGACTTTGAATCAGCAATTTGAGGTTCATATGAAAAATATAAACAAGCATTTGCTTGAGTAAACCCCAAAAATGGGGTTATAGGCAGGCTTACCTTCACATCAGTGGTGGGAGACACTGAGAAAACAAGATCTCTGCTGGGGGTTGGATAATTTCAGTTTTATAATATGATTATTATGATACATTACTTGTTAATTAAGCTTAACAAGATGTCTATACAAGTATGTACAGTACATATACAAATTTACACACATGTATGTGTGTGTGTGTATATATGCATACGTACACAGATATATGTGTGTAGCTAAATGTTTCAGTAATTACTTTGTGGATCTGTAAGTCCTCTTTGAGTTCCAGTTCATGGACATCAGTTTTCACAAGTGTATTACTCTTACACATTTTTATGTAAGGCTATATTTTAAGTAATGTATCATAGTCACAAAACCCCAAACAAATACCAAAAGGCGTTAAGCTTCTGTTTATCAGTGAAGATCATCCCAGGTTGCTTCAACATCTTGGCCTCTATTTCTCTTTCCCCTAAACTAAACTATTGTCTCTCACTCTCAGGTGAATCTGTTCTGCTTCTGTTGTCTAAACCAGCTGCTCTTTCCTCCTTTCCTGCTCTTGTGCCCAAGTAGTGATCCACCTTCTCAGCCTTCCCAGCTGCCTTGTTCTATTTTTCCCAATTGCTTTATGCAAGACCAGTCCCATTTTCCTTATGTTTTGGCAGTGGGGTGCTACGTGTACAGTGGAGTATTGTGTTATTCTCCCTAGTCCCTTACTCTTTATATTTTTGTTCAGTTTCTCTGCTGTGCTTCATTGAGAGTATTTTTGGGTTCAGACTGCATTTTCTGCTGTGTCCTTCTGTAGAGATACTGGTAAAACATTAGATGATGTACACTGTATTCAAACCTAATTTGTAATATTAGTGAACATGACGTGTATATAAAACTCAGTATCATGGATAGTAAAGTCAGTCATGGGGTGCTTAATGTGCATAGCACTTTTGGCTTTTAAGGTTTATTTCTGAAAATCATACTGTAGTTTTGCCTTGGCTATCATAGTTTATAGGTTCTTAGTTTTTATTGGGCATAAAAAGTAATAATATGGTACTGTTATTAGCTACAGAATAAAGCACTTTTAGCACTCACTTTTTATTTTAAATCCAAATACTGTATTGATTTTGCAATAGGAAGACATGCAGGTCAGAAGTGCAGTAAACAATGAGTGATCAACGGAGCAGCATTGGTTCAAGATCCAATAGAGAACTACAGAGTTCCAGTGAGAAATGATAGAAGGAAGGAAATAAAAGACAACAGTAGAAACAGAAAGCAAGATAAATATCAGTAAAATAATATTGAAAGGAGATACAGATACTGAGAGGATTTTTACTGCTTTCACTGTTTGCTATAGGGCATCATCCTATGTATTTCAACACCATTTTTTTTGAAAGCAAGGACTGGAATGCTTGGCTCATATGTTAGCTTGCTTCCAACTAAAGTATTACCTCACTATGTTTGCTTGCACCTCTTCATGCCCGTAAGAAGACAGCAGTTTTAGTTTAACATCCATACTCTGTACAAAATGAACTTACCCTTTAACCACTATTGCTAAATTAATAGTCTAGTCATAAGTCTCTTGTAGCAGCAAGGGGAGAAAAGGGTTTAAATTGTCAAGAGCGACATGAAGTGCAAACCAGCATGCCCATGTCACACAGGATCATTCAGTATGAAATTAAACATCACTTGCAGTGAACTGTGCCTCAGAATCTACTGTTTAGAAGTACTAAAATTATATTAAAAATAATCAAAGTGACAGAAAAATAACTTTTTCAGCATTGTTCTGCTGGTCAGAATGACTTTGGAAAGATAATTTAGCTCTAGAATTTATTCCTGGATAATTGTAACTAAGACACTTGGATAAAAAGCTATTGGAACATCTCTGATTCACGGGTAAGCACGGTATTTTGATGTCCAGGTCTAAACATAGGTATTTATGGTTATATTTGTTACTTTAAGAAGTAAAAGTCATACTGTCATGAGCTTTTAGTTCTAGACTATATTGTTCCTTTCTTATTTTGTGCAAGAGTAAGACTGTTGTTGTCCAAGGGTCCAGGCTCCAGCACACATGAAGATAGTTTGTATGGGTTTCCTAAATGCTGAGGCAGCTCTGTGCAGGATTTTACAAACCCTTCTGGTAACAGGTTGCACTGAGGTTAGATCTAAATGAGACCAGCCCTCCATACCCCATAACAAGCACACAGTAGCCCTCATACAGTGGCTCTTTTCAGGAGCTGTTTATGAGCTAGAACAGCACATGTTTGCATTAGCACTTGCAGGAGGTAATACATCAAAGGAAGTATATTCACTCTCACAGAAAGACTTTGGGCTCTGTCCCAATGGTGGGTTGTACTGGTGGTCATTCTTGTGTGCAGACCTACCCCCTCGTTCAGCGTGACCAGGCAGTAACATCCACTGGCTCACAGCAGAGTATTTTACAATTCATCTCTTTCCAGCTCTTCTATGAGTACGGAGTGCAATAAAATATATCAGAAATATATTTGTGTTTTTCTCCTAGGTCTTCATTTGATAAGTCACTCTTCAGTCAGCTTGCTTTTCTACTAATACATCCTACCAGAGACACGCGTTGTGTGGCAGTAAAACACTTTTTATCAAATGTATTTATTTCAGGCTTAGAGATAATTTTGTCTTTCCATTCAGGCAGTGACTTGGTTCCTGTGTACTTGCCATCTGGCTTTTCAGCTTAGAATTTTTGTTTTCAAAACATGTTGCAGTACATAATTTTTGCAGCATGTTGCACATTTCTTTAAACCCCTTTTCTACAGGGAGTTTGGGCTTCCCAATATTCTCTGTAATTTTGGGGTTGTTTTACATGACCATAACATTCTACACTTATAAAAATTAAAAAGAGAGATTAGATAGGATGGGATATCAGCAAATAGTGATAGTACTGTAAATTATTTTAACAGGTTTGATACAGTAGTAATTTGCAAGCACCTGAGAATGAGTTAGGATGTTGTGTGGGTAGTAGTAATCTGAGGAGTGGGTGCAAACTGCATCTCTTGGCAAGTGGTGGATGTCAGTTTGTGCACGCTGCTCCCCAGTGCCTCACAGTTGCTCTTGTTTTTTAATAAATCTGCACATTAAATTTCTGCTTTTAGATTGCAGGTTTTTAAAGAGACTGTGCTGTGCTACAGATCTTGGTCATAATTCAGAATACTCATGTAAAGTGGTGATGGAATCTTCCACCAAATGATTGTTTTGAGGTTTTTTTAGATATCAGAACTGATTTGTGGTGACAGCTTTGAACCATTGTGTCTCTGGCACTAGGTGTTGGTGTGGTGGTAAGCTGATGCAGTGGTTGGGATGGGGGTGGAGGAAAGGTAACCGTGCTCTTCAGGATGATACAAACAAGCATTAAGGGTGCGTTAACTATCCTTGCTGGTGGACATGGCTGACTGTAATAAAGGATTTGCGAGTCCTTCTGAGTACCCCAGTCACTGAATAGGGATGTCTAGCACTGCTGAACAGGAGAGGGTCACCACTGCACTTTGGAATCGTGTTGTTCCTGGCCTATAGAAATGACTTTCACTCTCAGGGGGGCTATCCTGAAGCATGCAGAGTCAAAAGTTCACAAATGGATAAGGCATTGGAGGAGCCTGAAGAAAAAGCTAACTGTAATTTGGAGTAGATTGCCAGAC